>NC_079419.1:15035787-15135787 GCF_026213295.1 Gadus chalcogrammus | reverse complement strand
TTTTCTTGATTCATATTATTTGAGAAAATATTTACTGGCCCTTTGTCTTGCCTGGGCCCTGGGGCACTTGCCACTGCCCCACTCCCTCTCCCTAACCCTGCATGTGACAGACTACTGAAGATACACAGAAGAACAAATAAGGCATCAGCCGGCTCATTCTGTTAAATTGGTCAGATAGACGTCCATAAATATTACAGTCACGCTGGAGAACGGTAACTCGGTAAGTTATTTACATTGAGGGCATTTAGCAGACGCTTCTATCCAAAGCGACTTACAATAATAAATTTGTAATAAGAAAGTGAAACAATATATCGCTGTCGGTACAATAAGGATGATCATAGAACCAAGTGCAAAACACCAACAATCACTAGGTTAACCCATTCCCTGTATCCAACATAGATAATAATAATAATAATAATAATACATTTAATTTAGAGGCGCCTTTCAAAACACCCAAGGTCACCTTACAGAGCATATAGTCATCATACATTTTTTTTAAAAACAAGACATTGTGGAAAAAATAAATAAATAAATAAATAAATAAACATAAGCAATAAGAAATAAATAAAACAAAAACAAGACAAAACAAAACAAAAAAACAAACAAAACAGTGATCAGTTAGACGTTGTGTGCGAGTTTGAACAGGTGAGTTTTGAGTTGTGACTTGAAGGTTGTAATGGTGTCTGACTGTTTTATGTGTGGGGGAGGGAGTTCCAGAGCCTGGGTGCTGAACAGCTGAATGACCGGGCACCCATTGAAGTGAGTCGTGATGTGGGGATACATAGTAGTCCAGCAGAGGTTGAGCGGAGGGAGCGGGAGGGAGTGTATTCTTGGAGGAGGTCGCAGAGATAACTGGGGGCTAGGTTGTGGAGAGCTTTGTAGGTGAGGAGTAGGGTTTTGTATTGGATGCGGTAGTGTACTGGGAGCCAGTGAAGTTGAATGAGGACAGGGGTGATGTGGTCAGATGATTTGGTGCGGGTGATGATCGATAGATAGAGGATATGATGTTACATAACTATGTACAATAACTTAACAACATACAATAAGTGCGTACATTAAGTGCCAGGACATACAGTACAACATATAACAAGTAGGAGGGGAGGGACTTAAGATCTCTCTGCAATTTCATTATTTAACTGACAGACAGACAGACAGACAGACAGACAGACAGACAGACAGACAGACAGACAGACAGACAGACAGACAGACAGACAGACAGACAGACAGACAGACAGACAGACAGACAGACAGACAGACCGACAGACAGACCGAAACACACAGAGCCCTGCCTGGAAACGGTGTGAAAAGGTTACTGTCTAAAATAAGAGACGCCATCTGCACACTGCCTCCACTGGGAGAGCGGCGACCAACGGGGAACAGCAGATCTCTGCCCTCCACTGAGGCCGTGTCAGGCCTCGTGTTCGCCCTAATCTTCTCATTTCATGGCCCAAATAGCACAGTGTGCTCTCTTTCTTGATTGACGTTCACAGCTGAATTGAATTGCATAGGCTTGTGCGGTGCACCTTGTAGCCATAACACTGCGTAAGCTAATGGCTGCCGCTGCACGACCGCCTGTACACATCGCCATGGAAACGTTTACATACATGTGGTTCAGTTCCTGCACCTGTTGTCTGTCTCCAAAACGTCCGCCTTTGCGTGGTGATCCCTCCGGGCTGGGATGACAGCCCCGGGCTTTGACAGCAGTCGTTGTCTGTGAGTGTGTGAGCGACGTTCTGCCCCTCGCCCGTTGTGGATGAACCATGTTGATAGGGAGCAATGTGATGGTGAAGATGGATTGGGCACCAAGGCACTAAAGGGCTGCTGTGTTTTCATTGGTTCGCTCTCTATCTTGTCGGAAGACAGACGTTCTGCTTGTATGATGCGGTCTCTGCATGTTGATTTTTATTCCGGGACTACTAAAAGAAGTTTTGCAGATGAATACGTTTTTCAATAAAAAATAAAAATCAGCAAGACAATGAACCCAAGAGGGACCCAGAGGCTCTTAATAATCTCCAGGTGTGTTGGGTACTAGAAACAAAGGGACAAAATTGAAGAGCAATTACTATGTTCACAATGTTTTTCTATTATTTTACCAAAAAAGGGAAAGGAAAGAAAACCACAGAAAACCTACAGAATTTTAACTTTGGCTTGTGGCAAGGGTTAAGCACCTCCTGGCGTTGGTGATAAGTAAAGTCTGTTTTTAGCCCTCTGTTTTGTTGAACTGTGCCGTTTTTGTAACTGACACCAGCAGCACAAAGGTTTCTTTTCTCTGCCTGTAGACGGAGTGCACAACATGAGGAACCAGCTGCATGTCCCATGCATACATTTCAACTGAAGCAGACCGTCTTCAACAGACTCATAGCACTCCTTACAACCACCATCATGTACTCCACTGTGAGGATTACGATTTATTTCTGAATAAGCTTAATTGAAGACTAGCTTAATACCGAGCTATTTCTTTCTTTAGATCTTTGTTCAAGCATCTGAATGCAGCCCGAATATGAAATTCAGCATTAGCTTCAATACATCTCACCGAGAAATGGGGTTGAATATGGCTGGTTATGCGGCTGTGCCTTTCCAATAAATCCTTTTGATAATCAATATGCAGTGGCATATGCCTTATAGAAATCTACCACAGAGCTGTCTGTGAATTTGAAATGCATAAATATAAATTATATCTAAAAAAAAATAAAAAAATCGAACTTTGAAATCAAAATTTCACGAGGCATAAGACCAAACGGCCGCAGTAAATGGAAAAGGAAATACTAACACTCACTTAATTAACTGAAGTCTTCTGTCAGCTGCACTACCAAAACAGTCAGTTAAGCGTTCAGCTAGACTCGGGCCATTAACATCAGATGCTAAAGGTCATCTCAGATTAGTCACTTGAGATGCAACACAGCACAAGGAAGCCTCTGGATGAAGCAGCCATCGGAGGGATGTATGAGAATGAAGGCACACAATCACTTAGTTACCCAATCAAACAGATCCAGGTGCCTAAGATACACGCACATGCACACGTCTGCACACACACCCCACACAAACAAACCCGCACACATATTTACAACTAAATGGACGGTAAATGGACTGCATATATAGAGCGCTTTTTAACCAAAGGTCTTTACAATATTGCCTGACATTTGTCCATTCACGCACACATTCACACACCGACGGCGGAATCAACCATGCAAGGCGAAAAGATGCTTGTCAGGAGAAGTTAGGGTGAGGTGCCTTGCTCAGGGACACCTCGACAATCAGCTAGGAGGAGCTGTGGATCGAACTAGCAACTAGCAACTGTGGTTACCAGCCAAGCAACTCTACCACCTGAGCTACTGGCATGGTAACAAGTAAGGATGGGAACTTGGCGTTATTTTCATTTCAGGGGTGAAAGTCACAGACAGGAGAGCAGAAGTCCACCCACACTCACACACCGGCCTCATTATAACGCCTTTACTTTTATATATGGATATCCGAAATGACACTCTCGGTCACACAAAGCACAATGTTGCCTTCCTACAAGAGGCTAGAGAACAGCAGGAAAAGCCTCGCCTGTGGAACCACTCAATAGGTTTCTTTGAACGATTTTTGTGACAGTGATGTGTTCAAATATTTTTGAGTGAAGGACATATGTTGCAATACATTTCAGCAGTCTGCTTTAGGCAGACGAAGACCCTTTGTCTAAACTATTTTTCACAACTTTTGAACACACACATACGCACACACACACACACACACACACACACACACACACACACACACACACACACACACACACACACACACACACACACACACACACACACACACACACACACACACACACACACACACACACACACAAACATATCTACACTGTTCAATGTTCTAAGAAACAAATGAAGAAAGCCAGCTAAAGCAATCGGGACACACTTAATGATTCTATAATGCGCCTCAAAATTGTCATCCCCAATTTGTATGTTGAGCACCATGTGGAAGTGCCTTGGTCTCTCCTCATTAACTGACGGGCTAACGGCCTGTTTATCTTCAGTGGAGCAGCAGGCTGCGAGCTCCCAGCTGGGGCTTCTCCTTTCCTTTCGGGGATCTGTTTTGTACATAAATCATATGTAAATAATACCAGGCAGATAAGTGTTCATTTCATCCTACCTTTTTTCCTATAGTCGGGGGTCTGCAGGCGATGATATTGGGTGTTAGTATAACACAGAGCGTCAGAGTGAGAGCCGGGACAACCTTTCCGTTTAAAGTCTCAGGACTACTTTGCGCAGAGGATGCTGATAGAAAACAACACACCTTTACTTCCATTATTCATCTCCATCGTCTGCTGTCCTCACGCCCCGGTTTCATACCCAACACCCCGGGAGCTGAGATACAGACATACTGCAGGACGCCAGACACGGTCTCATTCAGCTGACTGCCTCTTTCATGCGCAGCCTTCAAGGTCTTGTGCTAAACCTCCGAGCAGAACAGCTGCGGCTAACCCTCATTCCCATCGCCCTGTAATGAGCTTGATTCAACTGTAGGTGAGCAAGGCCTGTGGGTCACCTCCTTTCGAGGGCGTTAGTAAAATTAAAAAAGACTGCTCGTTGTTATAAATGATACAAAGGAATTGGCGTCCGTGGTCGGCTCAGGCGGGCAACACTGGGAGGCCCCAGACTGGCTAGGAATCCCAAGCCGTCAAAGAGAAACTAACACGACCGGGTGGACAGGTTGTTGAACTGCTGGGTCCACTTTGATTAATTCACCGCCCCGGGGTTGAGGGCCACTGCCATTGTAGGGCATATTTTATTCAGCTGTCTTCACGATAACACTGTCCGTGCTCAGTGACAGCCGCTGTTTGAAGCGGCTGAGGTCACTCCAGAACATCATTGTCCACAGTGGCTTGCATGACAATTGTCTCTCTTTTATTATTCGGACAAGGAGCCAAGTCAGAAGCACGCTTGATCAAAACACTGCGTCCACCGAGTGCGTAAGCGCACCTCTATATTTATGTCACCGTGACGTGCCTTCAAGTGGAAGCCTTGCCTCAGAAGACATAAATCCATAACAGCACAAGGGAGGTTAAATTGATGACGAACTGTCAGGTTAGGTTTAGCTTTAATCCATTACTGCTAATAACTTCCAGGTACATCGAAGGTCAGGCTGCACCCCTTGAATCCCATTAAGCACCCTTACTAAGCAGCATTCCCTGGACAAACAAGAGGGATTGTCCTGGTTGTTCAAATCACCCCATTAGCTTTTTCTTTGAACGATTAACTAAAATATGTAAAAATGAAAACATAAACATGTTTAGCATCCTAATTACATCCAAATAATCTCTGCCTTGAGATAAGAATAGAGGTATATTTAATTGCTTTGAACGATTGGTGGTGTAAATTGATCACTGCTGGACATTAACTCGTTTATTTATTTTCTCCTGTCAGAAGCTGAAATTCTAATATGTGACAAAGCATTTCTATGCTTTGTCACATATCAAAATGTAGGCAAAAAGCAAACAAACAAAAAAACACACCATTATATATCAATATCAATATCATTCCAACAAATTTATCTTAAAGAAAGACCTGACGTATTCTCTATTGAGAAGCCATCTGCAGTACTCGGCAGCCTTAACCCTGTTGAGCGATCAGGCACCAGAAAAGGCATTTCTTTGCCTCCATGCGACTGTTATTGAAAACTGCGTCTGCTGATAGGAAGCACCGGGAGGGAACGAGACTCACTTAGAAGCCAGAGGACGCGACCAGTGGAGGGAATGATCACAGCGGCTCACACCCTGGCAGGCCGGGCCACACAGGGAGCCGCCGTCCGTTCGGGTTCAGCCTCAAATAAACTGAGTAGCCCCATGAGCACTGATTAAAACTAATCTCACACAATGACATTTAAACCCCCAAAAAACTTTTCCCCTTTTTTGCTCCCTCCCTCCGGTTTCTCCACTTTTAGGAATTGTCGCAGTGACACACCTGTGATTCACAGGTGAGATGAATTCCCCTTAACTAATCGGGGAAGAGATGCCCTGATCATCAGAGTTTTGCAGGCACTGGTCTCAAATCAAGATTTGCTCAAATACAGGGGTTCTCAACCCAGAATAGAGTATCTAATCTCACAGACTATTCCTTATGCAACACAAACAAACGTATTCACCTGATGATTCAGACACTCACTAGCCTTGACTGTCTTTAGGGCTCACTTACATATTCCATTAATATTGTGCATTTGTTTGATGCTTTTTGCCAGAGTGTTTTGAGTTCTTAGGGCAGACTTTAAGGTGTCGGAACACATCGTCAGTATTTGGAGAAAGTGAGGAGAACCTAACTTTGATTGGGGCAACCAATTAGACAAACTTTTAGATGGCTCTATATTTATATTGGCTTTTGGACGAGAAATGCCATAGATCCATTTTAACAAAGTTCAGTATGTGAGCTGTTGTTCATTATTATTATGGAAAATAGAGTTGTAATTAAACCCATAGCAATAATGTGGAAACCCCAGTCGATAATGTTACACATTTCTGAGAGCGTAATATAATATCATTTTGCCTATAACGTTACAACGTATAACATTCGTTCACCACAAATGACTCTTAAAAGCAGTGCCAACATTTTAATATTTTTTAACCATTCTGCGAACAGGCAACCGGCAACCGGCTGATTATCATTTAGGGGGCCACTCAATGACATGCAGAAGCGTCATCAACACGCCCACTAAAGTGGTCTGAGAAATACAGACTTTATACTCCTCATTCACATGTAAGGTATTTACATTTCCTACAGAGAAAATACTACCTCATATTATTCAGAAAATCAATTGCAAATCAATTATTAAAGTGTTTGTGTGTGCGTGTGTGCGTTTCCATGTATGTTTGTGCGGTGTGTGTATACGGTGTGTATGTGCGTGCTTGCGGTGTATGTATGCAATTCGCGAGTGCTGTGTGTGTGTGTGTGTGTGTGTGTGTGTGTGTGTGTGTGTGTGTGTGTGTGTGTGTGTGTGTGTGTGTGTGTGTGAGAGAGCTGCAGGCTGCTTCGCACATGCGCACATGACTAACTTGAGTAACTGGTGCGACTATTATAGTAGTAGGATGACTTATAAATAAATGATGTCATTTATATAGTATACTGCAGAATTAAACAAATGAGAATGAAGATTTTCAAGATGGATTTCAAATTGTAGATGCACACGTTTGTTTTGTATAATCTGCCCTGAGGTCCGATGATGCGTCCTACAACATGAATCAATCAGTAAAGATTTGTTTTCTCATTAGCGTTAATGGAACACGGCATGCGATTAGAGTGACGGATCCGTTATGGGTCGGGTGATCTCTGTAATAGGATGGCATTCTGATCCCCCCCACCAACGCAACTTCATTCAAATAGGACCTGGGGGTGGGTGGGGGACAGGGGGGGGTGGAATTAACCTTTACATACACTTCTCCTAGCTCTATGCATACAATTTCATACCTTCTCGGTTACTTGGTAAAGTCAACACTGCAAGGTAGATGGCGTGGGCTCAATGCCCATACAGAGTACACTGTAACAAGAAGAGAAGAAGATGTGTGGACTCTCCGTCAAATGAGATGTCCTGTATTCATTTACAGTGCTGAGGCGCATGCCTATAGATTTCGATGGTGATCTGAAAAACAAAAACTGTTCCTAACAGGTTTTAGTTTTAGTGTGGGCCCTTGCATCACAGCTCCAAATTCCAGGCTACAACGGGGATTGTCTTTGCAGAGCTGCACGATGTGCTGGTAGGAATATGAACAGGGATTAAAGGGGGTGAGAGGTACCACAATACATGGGGAGGGGTGACGGGCACGAAAGAGGAATGGAGCTGAAAGTCACGTACGACCAAGTGCTCCTTATTAACTTCTTTAAGGTCTTACATGTTGGATGCCACATGTGTAATCATGACCTCATCACGTATTTACCATCAGGGGGATGAGACCTCATCAGGGGGAATGGAAGCACACATTATAGCATATCAGAACCACAATCATAATAATGAATTAAAGATCTCCTTGTAGTAATGATACACTAAATGTTTGATTTCATGCTGTAGACATGTCATTTTCATCCCCTTAGGCATTGAAATCTCATTCACTTCAACGGGTATCAAGTATGAGGCCGGTGCAGGCCTAGTTATGCACTATTCAACAATTATTCGCCGTAGGCGAAGTGAATGGTCGGGAATAGCCGATGGGTATAATAACTAATGGCTATCCCAATTATTCACAGAGCCTAAGGTGAATAATTGTTTTAGTATACTACTACACGTGAACACTCCAAAAATAAACAAGATAACACTTTCTGCCTGGATTTATTTGTATTTTTTCCTTTGAAACACTTGCAAAGCTTGATGTTTTGCGAGGAAAATAATATCCCGAGGTTGAGACCTCAAACATGGGATATTGCCGAATATCCCGAGATAGCGAACCAATAAAATTGCGCCATCTTAGGAGGTTTACCGTTAGCATATACTAATATGTTTTTTAGTGCTTCGGAATACATAGGCCCATTTGGTTGGTTTCATTTGGCCTCAGAATTGGCTTATAGCATTCAACCCAGCAGGCTGCCTAAAGAGCTCCATCAACCTCATATACCCTATTGCTAGCCTGCTACAAAATGACTGAGGAGGTGTCGACCTTAAGAGCTTGGTCTGCATTATAATAATATAAAAATAATGCCATATTATTATTGATTGTATAAATGTGTATGTTTGTGTGTGTGTGTGTGTGTGTGTGTGTGTGTGTGTGTGTGTGTGTGTGTGTGTGTGTGTGTGTGTGTGTGTGTGTGTGTGTGTGTGTGTGTGTGTGTGTGTGTGTGTGTGTGTGTGTGTGTGTGTGTGTGTGTGTGTGTGCGTGTGTGTGTGTGTGTGCCAAAACATGTGATAAAAATAACGAAAATAACGTTCACACAGTCAAGTGAGCATTTCAATTGATTCTGAACAGATAAGGGCTCGGCGCCTAAACGGTATGGTCGTATGGATACATGTCGAGCGTGTTGGAGCGCGTGCATTAGTGGCTTCGCGGCGCTGATTGGATGAGGTCTTGGTATAGAGGTTCGAAATAGGCGCGCTCGCTCTGCCGCCGTCAGTCACTCCACACACAGGCTCCTCTCCCGGACTTACAGCACTTTCAACGATACATTTGGGACAGCCATTTTCGCTATGGATGCTACGATTTATCAAATCATCTTGGGGGAGTTTGGCGACCTTAACTGTAGTTTAATGGACGCTTTCCAGGACACTTTTTACGAAAACATTTCGTTCTCATTGTTGAATATTGATGGTAAGCTGTGGTCATTGTAAAAATTGTGTCTGTCGAGGTTTTTTGTGTTAGATATTCGTATGTGCCTCCTTCTGTCTAAGCGTCGTTTTTTTTTATTTTTTTTGCTGTCTGAAGGTTCATATTGTAATGCCACAACGGATGAGATTGGGACCTGCTGGCCGCGGAGCAGCACCGGGCGGATGGTAGAGAGACCATGCCCCGAGTACATCAACGGGGTGAAGTACAACACAACAAGTATGCCTTCTCGTTTACTAGAAGAGCTATTTTTTTGTCTTCATGAAAACTGTGATTTAAATGGGCTAAACAAATATGTTACATTTACTGCAAATGTAGCCTATTTATATTAGGTTTACTGCAGATGTAACCTGCAGGTTGGACCTGCATTTATTATGCTTTCATAAGTAGGCTAGCTACCCTGCCACAGACTGCCCTACCACTGTCTGGAACTTAATGAATACGCAAGGAAATATTTATTGATGGAACAGAAATGAATTCAGATTAAACCCATGGAATGCTAGATATTGCGGAGAAATTAGGATTCTAGGGATATTTTGTCTCTGCAAAATCACCCCTATAATGTCCACGGTTGTAGTGTTGGAATACTAATCTGAACCCCCTCATCAAAGATGTGCCTTCATTTATGTCACATTATAAAAAGGAGGTTAAAGTAATCCCTGACGTCCCCTTTGCTTCACCGGCCGGAATCCAGACTCTTAATAGCGGTTTCCTTGGCTTCTCCATCCATCAATTCTGAGCAAAGTGCAGTCCTTTGCCACCGCACATGCACACAACACATTCTGTGACAGACATGTTGCTGGCCGCTTGAAGGGCCAAACTCTGACAGCACGGAGGCGTTCGTCTATTGTTAGCGATAAGTATCCCCAGGTGATTTTTGCAACAAAAAGAGGGGCAGTGGGCACATGAAAACTCTTTTGCAGTTGCTTTCTATAGTGAAGCCATGCATCTCTCATAGGCTTTTTCAAATGGATGGCAATTAGTGTAATGGAAATCTGAGATGGAGGGTTTGATGCGTTGTGCACAGAGCATAGAAGACTGGGTTGATCAGGAGAATGTGTCATTGAGGCAGTAGATCCAATGTGTTGATTGCACTGCAGCCAAGCACAGCCATCCAGCAGCATCACCATAGGTACATTTCTGAATGGATATTGGATTGGCAGCGGGTAGATCAGCATTGTTCATTCTTCACATCACTTTCTCTCTATCCGCTCCAACGATAGAACTAAAACCGGCAGAACTTCTTGAGAAATCACAGTTTATTACATTTTATTTATGTATTGTTTTTCTTCAACAAATGTCACGCATCCATTCTTACCTTGACCTGTCCGACCGACTCAGGCCCCAGGGGAGTGGGACTCTGGCTGATGGTATGTGTGGGTCTCACAGGAGGTGCAGTGGGTTGCTGCTGCTGCACAGCATGTCTAAACAGCATCAGTTCCTCTTCACAAAGTCCTCTTGGGGACCTCACAAACGGGGCTAATTGCATTATAATCTCCAGCTCACTGTTAAAAGGCTGGGAGAACATTTTTAATATATGAGAGGATTTTAATATACCGTAATTATATTCCTGTTTTCTGCTCATGTGTTAGCCCCCTTTTCCACCACCACCAACAACACCACCACCTCCACCGACAGCATCACCACCACTGACACCACCACCACCACTGACACCACCACCACCACTGACACCACCACCACCACCACCACTGACACCACCACCACCACTGACACCACCACCACCAACTCCACCAACAGCATCACCACCACTGCCACCACCACCACCACCTCCACCGACAGCATCACCACCACTGACCCCACCACCACTGCCACCACCACCACCACCAACTCCACCAACAGCATCACCACCACTGACACCACCATCACCACTGACACCACCACCACCACCACTGCCACCACCAACTCCACCAACAGCATCACCACCACTGACACCACCACCACCACCACTGACACCACCACCACTGACACCAGCACCAGTATCTCCAACATCTCCACAGCCACCACCACCGACATCTTCACCACTACCTGATCCACCTCCACCGCCCCCCACTGAAAGCTCAACTACTCCCTCCCCCTGCACCGGCACCGACACGACACCCCACAACCACCTCCACCCCCTCCACTGCCTCTCAAACTGAATGGGTTCGTCTTTTACCTCAAAGCACAGAGCTAAACGTTAAGGCCATGACAACTGAGCCATGTCTCTCAAGGGCTCCTCAATACTTCAACGGACCGCATCTGGTTTTCATCGCCGGTGCCTTTCTACACCGCCAATCTCAGAACAAGTACACCTACTGAGAAGCCTTGCTTCAGCTGCATGTGTGAATTATGGGCCCTTGAGATTCTAAGTGATATCTGTTTTACATTTAGTATTCCAGTGCTATTACGGTAAAAGAATGAGGCCATCGCTTGTTTCAGTCACAGGTCTGATTGCATGAAATTCAAAATAAATTCCACAGATACCACATCGCCACTCTCGGAGCCTCGTGATAGGATGACAGTGTCATCCTGTTATTAACAGACGATTCAAGATCCTGAGATTAATTCAAGAGTAGGATACACACACGATGATTCACACTATGTGGGAGCGTATTAATAGCGATGGCAGGAATAGGTTTTCAGAGAGCACGAGTTCACGTCTTAATTAAACACGTCTGTCTCTGCAGTGCCGCAGCCTTGTAGGAAGCCGTCGTAGAGAAGAGGGCGTGTGTTCATCAAGTCGATCGTAACCTACCGCGTCCGGTTAGATTTTTTGTGTGGTTTCTTTCTAACCACCTTGCCCTCGTATCCGCCAACAGAACTAATAATAGACCGCTCTCCGTTTGAGATGCTGTCCTGGGTGAGTTCCCGAGCGGAGTGCAACCAGCGGTGCTACAGAGAAGCTTATTAGGTTGCCCAGGGGGAGAAAGCCGAGATGGACACGCCTCGATCCTCTGACCCAGTTGTTGGCACTGAGACGACCACACACATCCTGTTTGACCTGGTTGTGCTGTTCGATAGATCTTATTTATAAACGGTTGGAAGGAAACTTTATGAGAGGTCATGATGAAAAAAAGGCAAAGGGTCAATGTCTCAAAAAAATGGAAATCTGAAGTATTCACTGTGGGAATATAGTGAAATGGCTTTCCATGTCATTCAACATATATCAACATGATACAATATTGATATCATGCGAGAGGCTTAAGAGGTTTATGAATTTTTAAAAGGAGTTGCACCCTTTTTACGCCAGTGTTCATCCCGTTTAGAAGTCAATATAAAACGTATATTCGTGGCATTAATAGCTGTTGAATACACTATATACACTCCCATGTGTCACATGTTCTGTTCTCAGCCAGATAAGAAGACTCCCGAGATACAGCAAAAAAAATTGGGTCATTTCGAGAAGTTAGTCCATCATGTTTGTTTTCTTATAAATGGCTCCTTCATGTATAGGCCTATTGTGAAGACACGTTATTAGTTCACACAATGCTGTCCATGGCTACAGTTTAAAGACAAGATCTCTGCCCCTACAATGGGGTGTTATTGGCTCTCTTATCTGTGTTAATAAAGTCTCTGCCGTACGGCCGAGCAGAACTTATGTTGTGCAGCAGGTACCGATCTGTAGGGCAAGCAGCAGACCATCTCCCTCGCTTCATGTCGGGAACAGAACTTGTCAGTTCATTTTAAATCACATGAATGAATCGGTGCACAGCCACTTGTTCTTCATGAGGGAAACACGGCACTTTAGATGCACTTAAGTTCAAAAATTGGCTGATTCTTCAACAAAGAGGAGAATATAATTAATGTTGACCAAAAAGTGACTTTGTTTCATTGGAGCTATTTATTTATTCGTTCAACTATTCATCACCGGCTTTCTGAATCATCTCAATCATCGCATGTTATTCAAACTACTGAGATCAATGAATTTATTCTTGTAATTTCAAATTGAGATGGAAATTACCCTGAAAAAATTATGCAACACATACTTTTCCTCCCTATGACTGGAGCGAAATGAATCACCAAGGTTAATCGCAAATAGCGATTGTTGGTTGTTTATTATTTATTTTCTATTTTCAGGGAAATTACCTGATTCAAGGTCTGTTCATAAGACCTTTTTATACTTATTATTTTGAATATGACGAATTAATCAGCTAATGGCAACTGTCTGAGACTAATCTAAAACCAGATCAGTGTTTGCAAGGTAAGATATATAGCATCATTATACAACTTGTAATAGTTAACTCATAATTTAGGAAATCATTGTTAAGGCCATGGAAGTGGGACCCTCTGTATTATATCGTCATTATTCTCATCACTGTTTTCCTATCATGGATGTTACCCATGCTTTGGAGAACCATTTCTAATCCAGGGAGCTCAAACATGGCCTTTCATTGGCTGGCCGGGGCCTGGCTGTAATTTGGGGCCTTAGATGGATCCCTTACCAGGCTTACACCTCGGTTCTCCCTGACCTACAGCCACACAAACACGTACACGCGCGCGCACTTGCACACACACGCATTCATTCAAACTCATACACAGTCATACGCCGCAGATCCACGCTATTCATAGTCGGTAAAAATAGTCCTTTCCAGTCAAGTGCCCAAGCTTACGGCGGACTCCTGTATTCACAAGCGTACTCTGACTTCATTTTTAATGCATGGGCATTTTTAGAGACAGCTACATTCTTCAGGATTTGCAAAATGTCTGGGATTGGGATAAAGGTGCATTTCCTTGAAGACCCCCCTGAGTTTAGGGCCATTGGGCTCTTTATAAAGTCTCCTCTCTTTCCTTTTCATCTCCTTTTGGCCTTTTCATAAATATGCGACCTGTTTGAATGCTACTGGCAGTAAAGTATCAACATCTGGCTTAGTTGGCGTAGTTCAGATCAGATACTACCTTTAGGAGAAAAACGTTGGTAATAAGTGACTCTTCTTAATTTGTCAAATCCACAAGAAGAAGAAATGGTTTTAGTTTAAAGTGATGTATTGTTCAGAGTGTACACACCAGGGGTGGTAAGATGGGTGATGTGTGTGTCAGAATATAGTTCTGAATAGAATAGAGTGTATTTTTGTGTGCCTGGATAGATGTATATCTTTTGTTCTGTGTGTAATCAGGGATGGGAGGGATGTGTGCAGGAGTATTGCTGCTGAGTTCAGGAGTCTTGTGGTTTGTGGGAAAAAGTTGTTGCTGAACCTGGTGGTTTGGATGTAGATTATTCTGCACTGTTTTCCAGGAGGTGAGAGAGTGAACAGTTTGAGGCTGGGGTGTTTGTGATCCCTAAGTATACTCAGGCTCTGCATGGCTGTGCGTGAACTAAGGCTGGGGGATTTGGTCTAAAAATAAAAACTCCAATTTTTTCAAACCAAATCCGATTATCGATTTTAATAGACTTTCCAAGTGAAAAAAAAAAAAAAATCAAGTTTGGATTTTGTTTGAAGGATTACAATGATTAACAAAAGCAAAATAAATAACACACATCTCCCACTCTGCTGCGTGCCTCAGTTTAAGATGTTGTAATAGATGTAATGTGCTGCTGCTTATGGTTGCCACAGACTTTAAGCAAACTACTACACACTCACTTTTTTTAGTGCATTCTGCCATGTTGATATTTATCTTTTAATTAAGTCCTAGGTAATTTTGAACAGTTGATGTGGGTCCAGGGTGTCATACAGTGAGGAAGTGAGGTTGGTTTTGACTTGCCGCTCAAAGCACTTCATGACGACGGATGTGAGTGCTATGGGGCACTGGCTATGGGGCACTGGGTAGTCATTTAAGCAGAGTGGTTTGGTCTTCAGGGACACACACATCTTGTCTGTGTGTCTGTCAACACCTTGAGTGATCTGCCGGGGATGCCCTGAGGGCCAGGTGTTTTTTGTGGATTATCCCTTTTGAAGGTTTAATACCCCTCTGGGTAGATGTTTCAAATGGGCAAGGGTCCTGGTTTGTTTAACCATCGCAGCAGCAGTCGGATCAGGGGTTCAGCCACAGTACAGCGCCGGGGACCATGTCTGCTACACACAGCCTTGGTCAAGGGCACCGGCAGGAGTCCCAACATGGACGTCCTTTGGTCTTCTGCATATCCACAGTAGGGGAGTTATCCTGAAAGCGTACATGAAGAGACAGTGTACATAAAAGAGACAGCGTCCGTAGAAGAGACAACATACATTGAAGAGACGGCGTCTACAGAAGAGACAGCGTCCACAGAAGAGACAGCGTACGTAGAAGGGTTTGGTTTATCTGCGAGAGATCGGACACTTCCACTGTTGGTTTCCTTTTCTAATTCCTGATGTTTTTAATCCGGACCACATGTTTTGGTGTTTGAGCCCCTGTAGTTGGACTCAACTTTGACCCTGTATGGCCTCTTTGCATTAAAGTTTGTCTGATTCCTTCCACTCTGTGGATAGAACAATGACGTCGGGCAGAGTATGAGTGGTTGGACCAATGTCAGAAGAACCGCATCACAGGCTTTCCCTGCTTTAGTCATTGCCTGTGAGCGGGGAGCAGCAAAATTGAGGTGCGGGGGGCCATTGGATTCAGGCCATTCCTGGAAAGGTGTCAACATGGTCTACCATGTTATCACCTTGCGTAGGAAAGCTGATCTGTTGAATCTCAGTAGCCCTTTCTTCACGGTTCAAATTGTCTGCCACTATAAACACAGCTTGTGAGTGTCCTGTGCCTGTCGATTACTCTGTAAAAGGCCAATGCGTGGCGTTGGTCGATTTGGTCATCAATTTTATTTGTATAGCCCTTAATCCAGAGTCCCAGTCTCATAGAGCTTTGCAGGATATATATTTATACCGCCCCATATCCCTAGCCCCTGAAAGAACACGAAGAAACTCCCTTAACTAACAAGTAAACTAACAGGTTGATTTAGCTGTAATGAGAGCTGAAGAATACTCCTACGAGCCAAATGAGTAAAGAAATATGATTTGTGGAATTTAAATTTTCAGACCGATTCCCTGATTACAGGTAGCAGATTGGAGAGGGATTAGAGAGGACTATATTGAGCAGTAGCTTCTTCAAATCTGACCTGAAATTTTTTTGAAATCTGACCTGAAATTTATCGGAGTATATTATGAAGCATATAATAAAAAAGTATATAAATATATGTATATATATAGATACATATATATATATAAAAGTTTTTCATTTTTATCACCAATAAACTAACCTTTTCAGGCAACACTAGATAGCTTTCACTGGTCTTGCACCATTTTTCAACGGTGTAGTCTGAATAAACCGGGCTTCAACCATTAGTAGCGCGGAAATAGCAATGACATCTTTGGAATTCCCTGATCGACCGCATTGCCATCTTCTCAACCATCGCTATAGGATGAGAAGGTTTACGTTGTTCCCCTGATCACGCGACAGGGTGTATATTGACCGACAGTGCATCACTATTAACTGACCATGTACCGTTCTCCGGTAGGACTCTGCCCAGGCCCTCATAAGCAGGAGTGGATCAATACATTTGTCATCCTTTGTTGCTGTTGTCACGGCCGAGGGGGATTCACTTCATTTAGCCTCAGCTACTTGATAGTTTCATTGTGTTTGCAACACTGTGCATAAAGAACTTTCTCAGATTGCAGATTCAAGGTCACTCAAGCCAGACATATTGGATAAAAACATTTATGGTGTTTAACCTTTAATTTGAAGGTTCAACAAAAAATAACAAGATTTAAGATGTTTTCATTCTTTTGTAAGACATACTTCATAAGCACAAACTAATGATTTTTAAAAACTCTCAAGAATATGTAGTAGACCGTAGTCAATTGAGTTTGACCGGGGAGTCAGTGACTAACACCAGACTATGATGACAAACAAGGAGAAGGCTGCAGGGATGTGATTAATCTGCTCATCCTCCAGCGTGAGGCCCGGAGAGTTGGTGGTGGGAGAAAGCATTAGTCACTGGCGGCACCTCTCTCTCCCCACCCTCCCTCTCTCGTCACCAGTGCCACCTTACCAACACCGCCCAAAACCAACTGTAAAAGTGCAAGTGTAAGTGGGTCTGCATCAGCATCAAGAAAATAACCCCCTCACCCAGCCGCAAGCACCATAAATACAATGTCCTTGTTGACAACGGCAGAATATTTTGCAGGGTTTGCAGTACCCAGTTTGACAACAAAACAAGTTTTCTCCATCCCCGCCCCCCATTAAGACTCCCACAGGCCCAAAACGTTTTAAATTTGACTTGGTCTGCCCTAAGCATGTGATTTCTTTTAGACAGATGTTGTTTTAAACTTCTTGTACATGCTCCTTGTGTGTATTATGCTCATTTGTACACTAATTCAATTAATGAAATCTCGTTCATCTCCGACGATCACTTGATTAATAAGGAGCTTCATGTTTCAGCAGTGCGTCCTGAAGTGCTTGAAGTGCATAAAGTACCTGAAAGCGCTGTTGTTTTCGTATAACTGGTTATGCTGCAGCATTACTTCCTGACAACCACACTATTCTAGAAAATAATCTGAGAGTCACAAGTAACACATTTCCCGCTCGAGCTGTGATACAATATGAATGCAATAATAAACCCACATAAAATCAATGAGCAGCTCAATCAACTGTAAACCACTTTCACATTGTGCATTGCCAGTGGAAGTGGAATCTGTGGTGTTTCTGTCAATGTCCTGACAATACGTGATTCAAAAGGATACAATAGCTTTAGCCTTTTGTACAGCTTTACCCTTTTCCAAAGTAGGAACCAATGTTGATCTCTATATCCAGCATATTTAGCTCTGTGGAGCGACTGTTAGTGTGTGTGTATTTTTTGTGTGAGGTGTCCTCCATCTCCTCCAAGGCCTATCTCTAAGCCAAAAGTCTCTTTTGTGCTTAGTATGTTTGAAGCAAGGACCTCTCTGGGTTATCTGTGATCTGCCTGCATGTGTCCTAAAGGGGGTTCAGCTGTCATGCAACCCCTGAGTTGACCCCAGTTGCAGCTGGCAGCGACTGGTCTCTCTCTCTCTCTCTCTCTCTCTCTCTCTCTCTCTCTCTCTCTGTAGCTTGGAATCAGGATATATCCCACTGCGCAATGTGTCGACCAAGCGACGTCATATCTGTTTCATTATTGGTTGTCAAATTTTGGTCCACTGGAAGGGGTTGTTTTGTAACACTATTCGACGTCTACCGAACGTCTAATGTTGACGTCCGTGGGACCTCTCTGTGTAAGGGCTATTTATAGTCCAAATGTGGTTGTTTGTGGACGTCTTTTCAACATCAAATTTAGACAAATTTTAAACGTCTTTTTTATACGACTTCTATATTTTATTTATATGCTTATGGTTGTTGCAATCGAAAAAGAGAAACGGCGATTTATTGAAATGAAGGGTCGAAGAAATAATGTGGACCCGAAGTGAACTGACAATTGCAGTGGTCCAAATGAGGAGCAAAGTCGAACTATGGCTTTAATCTGAGTAAGCTGTGCATGTAAACGTACTGACTGGCTCAGACGCTCTTGATAGGGAGCTGTCCTCGTCTGGTTTGTTTGAGATCACTGGCTCTCACTCAAAATATATGAAGTGAAAAATTACTTGATTACTTAAAATAAATAAACCAGGAAATGTAAAATAACAACAAAAAAATATTACATCATGTATACATTTCCTGCACCGGTCATAGGCGTCCAAATGACGTCCAAAATATGTACCCAGTTCAAAGGTGAAATGTTGAACGTCAATATGACGTCCAAGTTTCGTCATGGTTTGACATCCAAAAAGTGGACCTAATTTTGACGTCAAATAGATGTCCAGAATTGGTCATGGACCGATGGACTAGTATCGGACATCCAATGTTTAGTGGGAACATGCTGTGGCACACTCACCAAAGAACACATTATTTGATTGTGTTATCTGTCCATTCTATAATTTAACAATAAGGTAACTATTGGTGTTATAATTAGAAATTATACTCAACATTATTGTCTATTTATTTATTTTTTTACAAATCAAATAATATCGTTATATAATATTTATTTAATTAAATCATTTCTTCGTTACGTGAGCAGTGTTTTCCATTTGGTACGCTGCATTTCGCACATAATTATGCACAGAAGGACTGTTTCCCTCGTAAACAAGTGTTGCGGTAAGACCCTCCCCATAGAATATTGTAAATCCCGCATTCTGTTGATGCAGTTTTCCCATCGCCTCAATCCCAACACAGCTGCCAATTTTCATCTTGTACAACAGCGGTAATCTGCCCTAATTCATTAAGCCTTATGTCTTCAGTCAGGAGCAGTGCTTGAAATGTACTTTCAGGGGCTAACTCAATAGTGGATTAGTTGGCAGGTTAGCGAGTCAGTCAATCATCCGAGTGTTATCAACACTTCAGGGTCCAGCCTCTCCCCCTGGCCTGTCTGCCTCAGATTGATGTACCGAGGCCTGCTGCTTAACGCATAGCACAAATACAACTGATGGAATGGTTCTTGCTATCCCCATTCCGATACAGGCAGCTGATATATGCTATATAACCTAAGGTCACTTTCTCTTTCTCCCTCCCTCTCGCTCTCTCACTCTCCCTCCCTCCTTCTCTCTTTCATCTCTCATTTCCCTCCCTCCCTCTGTCTGTCTCCCTCTTTCTCGCTTTTTTCTCCCTCAGTACTTCCCTCTTTCTCTCTCTCTCTCTCAAACTCTCACTATTTCTTACTCCATCCCTCTCTCGCTCTTTCTCTCTCTCTCTCCCTCACTCCCTCCCCCTCACTCACTCTCTTTCTTCTCATTCCCTCACACATGCTCAGACATCTTTGCACACAGGCAAGCACACATAAAAAAAAACAAGCGGACACACACACAACACGAAAACCATTTCTCCAATGTGCTGGTGTGAACTTGTGTGTCGTTTGTTAGTCAAACACTTAGTGAATTATGAATGCAAATCTATATGCATAATGTATTGTATCTAATGGATTGTTGCTTTTTTTCAATTCTTAGTTGATTAACCTCACAGTCCATCATCCTAGACCTCTGAATGATGTTAAGCATAATGCCCTTATAACCCTTACTCCTGTATTCTTAAAGAATAAAGCTGCATTTTCTCTAAGCCGCAGGAGCGGTAAAATAGGGTTGGATGTTTCAATGCCTTAAATAAGCCGCTCTGTTGTATAAACCACATCTTATTACATACCTCAGCTCAACAACCCATTTACTTGCATGTACCGCCCGATGCTGGCGTGAAACCGTAACAATGGTTTAAATAAACAATATTCCTTGGAGCCGCTCTGTGTTACCGGTTAACAGACAGGTGGAAGCAGCTTCTGTGAGTAATAGGCGATAATGCAGATTCAAGCTTCAGTAAAACCCTGAACTTTTTGACAGATTTAGCAAACAATTTTACTTTTTTTCTTTTCGTCAATATTAGTGTTATTGCAAATGCGAAAATCAATATATATATTTTATTTTGGTATTTACACAAAATGTAAAACTTTGATCAGTAGATACGTATGCATTTTTTTACAAATCCTAATGGTTTTATCAACTATGAGACACATCACTGTCCATATTCAACCACTACCTGTCTTATATATATTTAAACATCTGTTTACACCCACACACGTTTTCTAGTTGACTGCCTATTTGTTTTGTTAGAAACTTGCAGGCTTTTTAGATATGTTCATGTTGTTATTATCTTGTGTTTCTCTTGCTGCTGCTGTTGTAAACCTCAAATTTCCCCCATAGGACCAATAACGGGTTATCTGATCAGCAACCAAGGACTCGTCTGTGGGATAATCCTGAGCACTACAATAAGCCTTTGGTATTTTATTTGATGCTTGATTCTGGGTCTCTATGTTTTAATCCACTGAACTGGGTGTTAATGTTGTACTTTCATTGACTCATACGCATACGTTTATCAGCAAAGAATAACTAAAAACAAAAAAATTAAATTAAAAAAATGCAGCTTGACATACAATTACGATAACTGTCTTACGGAAGCAGGTTTAAGCGACAGCCACGACTGATCCATAGGCTAAACACAACCATAGCATCATAAGAGAACCGATGATAAAATAACAGAAACACAAATGATTCCATGATTCACGGCCCGTAATAAGGCTATCCAAAGACGTGCAACGTCCCAGCAGTCCCCCGCTAGAGATTGCTTTATTACAGACTAGAGCATGAATATCCAATATCTTCCTAGCTCAGTTTGACAAGATCAATATGATGGATCAATCCACAGTTCACGGCAATCCCGCCAATCAACTGCATTCAAAACAAGAGTAAAATCAACAGCTCGTCCAGATCTCATTACAATAACGTTTGAGATTATTTAATATTTTCCCTTTGTGGCATAGTCCTTTCAAAGTTTTTATTCTGATATGTTGCTCTCTCATTAGATCTAACATGAAATACTTCTCCTTGTGAAGCAGTAGTTCTCTTGTAATGATTATTTTCTCTACATGATTTCTATCATGCCATACCTATATATTAAGCCTCCATATCATGTTTGTTTCAGTTATTGTAAAGCACTGCAATGGTTATTCTGGGAGACTTTGAGTGGCCCCAGGGTAGACAGAGCAGAGAGCCCTAGAAGAAACTCTATGTAGTTCCTCCAGCCGGTAGTGGCAGAACGACCCAATAGGATGGGATTTATTTCTCTTAATACAAAGGCAATCGTTTTTTTCATTAGTTTAGGATGTCAGCGGTCAAGTCTTCTTCATACTATCTATTTTGCTTGGTTATATTTTTATTATAAAGCATAATTTCTGATGCTTGTTTCACACCGTAAGAAAAACCTTAATAACGTAATTAGAAGTGAATTCCGTAATTTCGTTGTCTGTCACTTTAATAAAAAAAAATTTCCCGCTCGGCTCTCGCCGCTTCATGGCCTTCGGGCGCTTCTGTCTGGATTCGACATCAGTCAGGGTTAGGTGCTTTGTCAAAGACACCTCGATACTCTGCTTGGTGAAGCTGGGGATCGAACCAACAACCTTCAGGTTACCAGCCAACCCGCTCTTCCACCTGAGCTACTGCCGCCACACAATATACAAAATATATTAACAATCTAAATGGCAGAGTTAGACCTACTCCAGACCTCCCTCCAGACACAGACAGACTGTCCTAGCTCACAGAACCAGTGAGTCATCGTCACTCTGGTCAAGGCTAGTGCTTTCACCTCAAAAAGTCGCCAAAAGTCATCAATAGCAGCTGAAAAAGAACCTAGATTTGTCGCTTGTCGCTGTTTTGAAAAAAAGTCGCCAAAGGGGTTTGAAAAGTAGCTAAATATAGCGACAAAATCGCCAAGTTGGCAACACTGCGGTTTGGTCCAGTAGTCGTAAGCATCTTTGTATTTAATGCGCATGCGCAGGCTCCTAATCAAATATAACAGTGTTTTAGGAAGAAAACAAAAAAAAAATATTTGGATTGAATGACAAAATTATTAATCAGTTGAATACACAACCTTAAAATTTTACATTTGTCAAAATGGATATTTCTTAATTGAGCTCCTAATTAAAAATATCTATATTTCACAGTATTTTGAAATAAAAAAAAGTTATTTTAAAAATAAAACAAAAAATGTTTATTTGAATTGAATTACAAAATAATAATCACATGAAGTACGGCTTAAAACCCTTTTTCCAGTGCATGTCATAGAGCTGTCCTCTGGAACAAAGTGTCCCAGGGCAGATGAAGTGTTAGAATTGCTCCTCGTTAGCCCAGTCTGGGCTCTTCTTGATTTTAATAACAGTCCATCTCCCCTGTCCCAGAACATCCACTTGTGCTCCCAATCAATGGGATAACTGGAGAGTGCAGCCCAAGGACCACTGCTTTTTAAACTCTTTCAAAGGGGAAAAAAAGTATCCCCACCTCTTATCCGTGTCAAAGTTTTTTGTTAGAGGGCAAACAACAAATGGTTTCGTGTTCTCACTGAACTCTTTTGTTTTCTTTATCCTTATATCTCTTAGATTCATAAAATGTACAGAATGTCGATTTCAGTGTTAAAATGAGGGTCATATTTGAGTGTTTTAATATAGCGCCTGCGAGAGCATCACTCTTGCACCCAATTTAAAAGAGTCAGAGAGCACAGAGTATTAGCACGTGAATGCAAAAGGTTTTTTGCCATTGATGCATGCAATGTGTTGCTTGCAATGAGTGTGTCAATTATTAATACCACTACGGTTGGTTGATTCACTGCTATTCCGTATTCAACTGGATTTGGTGTGACAATAAAATCAAATAGTCTTTATCTGCACTGTAATACCTGACAAGTTAGTTCAACTTAAACTATTTGAGGAAACCGATTGCCTTGAACTATTTAAGTTTACTAACTCACATAAAATAATTGCTGGTACTTAATTTATTTAAGTAAAGATAACTCTTATATCTAGAGTTATTGTGACATGTGTATTATGAGTTAGCATTACTAATTCCATTTACTGAAGTGAAATGTAAAGAATTAGCTTTTTACACTTAAATGCAGCAATTAATTCATCGTATATAACATGTGTTCATGTAACTTATTACATTCTAGTTGCGACAACTTAAAACTACATTTTGTCTACTCAATTCATTTGAGGAAACCGATTGCCTTAAACCGATCAAGTTAAATGAACACAATGGATTCACCAATCTCTGATGCAACTCAAATTACTGTAGCGAGCAGCGCGGGAAGGACGAGACGGGAGCCCAGGTTTAAATGGCGGCGCAACTCTCGTGCCTTAGTACACCGCACGACCACGAGAGCTGCCTATATTCAAACCCACGTACACAACAGAAAACACGGCACAATTGACCAACACACACAACACTCTCACTAATGGTCCCGATCACACTACACATCACTATTAACACACAAACAATAAAGAACCCAAACCCGTTAACCCCACTTAACCTAATAACACAACAAGTTATACAAAGACAATAAAACCACTTTTCCCCAAACATTATGAATACCCAGACTCCCCGGGGGTAGGAGTCGCCAAGTATCACTAATTAGAAAAAGAATTACAAAGCTTCAGTCCCTCTGAACCTTGACCGAAAGGTTGTGATTTTTTTAATTTTTAAGAACTACTTATCAGGAACAATAAAAAAACAAAAAAGATCTTGATAATTTACTCTAGCTCATTTCTCAATGCCTGCAACTTTGGTTTGAGACGCTTTCTACGACGTCTTTCTGTTGGTGTCGGGTCAGCCATCTCTTCTTCGTTCGTTACCAGACTCCGGTTGCATTGTGGGATAGCGTAGTGAACTCCGTGGTTTACTTTGGCGGTAGCACGCATTCGGAAACGTCTTGCGTACTACACAATGCGTACTGAGCATTCCGACGCGCTATATTTTTTGGCGTACTGCAAAATGCATACTATATAGTAGTCAAGTATGAGTATTCGGATTCAGCCGTTTTTGATAAATGGGTTTCCCAAATATAAAGAGCTAGCGCCTGTTAAAAGACACACAAGCTGTTTGAGACACAATCAAAAAAGGTTGAACGAAAATGTGTGTCATAAGCTTATTTATTTATGCCAATATTCTGTGATTAACTTTAAATCTTTACACTGTGATCATTGAAATTATGTCACAGTAATTATTTGTTTTAATTGGGCATTGCATAATCATCAGAAATGATTATAAATAATAGAGATAGCGATAAAAACGAATTACACAAAGTGTAGCTTATATAGTCTAATGAAAATGATATAGCTACACTTAAGTTAAATAAGTCAATGGAACACATTGGAATACATAAGTTAGACTTAAAATGTTCCATATTTGAGCAGCACTCAAAACAAAAGAGTTATTACATCAATTATTGATTCTTAAGTTCTGTTCATTCAGGTGAATGAGTAACCCCAACGATTTTTGAGATTTAAGTTACGTCTACTTAGTTCTTTTAGTAAGATGTACTGTTAGGTTTTACAGTGTGGCTGCTGGGTCCATCCTGCTGGACAACTCTGCGGTGCTGAAGCAGAAACACAGCAGGAAGTGTGGAGGGTGTCTTCACGAGGGTGTGCCACATTACGTTGCCATCTATAGGACTGCAGTGGGGTGAGCTTGGCGTGCCATCAGCCAGAGCTTAGCCAGAGCGTTTGGAACATCTGTCTTTGGTTTGATTGGGTCAATGAAAGCCAGTGACCCTTGAGAAGAAGTTGACACCAAATGAGAGACAGGCCGGCGATCGCTGGTTGAAGATGTGTGAGGGGCAGCCTACTGCATGTTTTGCTGCTGCTCTGGCTGCATCTGGCTTTTGAGTCATGCTGTGCACTACGGGAGAACAGCAGGCTGGCAGACAGAAACACACTGCAGCATACAGTCAATTGGAGAACCCAGCAAGTGACCGAAGTACTGCTGCTCACTTGTCCCTTTTGTTTCCAGTTGGCTTGAGGAGATTTGAGCATTCTTTGAGTTGTTGCTATGCTACCGCCTATTGTTTTGATCATTCTTACGACCAATTTATTTCACGCTGTGATTTTCAGGGGTTTCATCAGAATCTGTAATAACGATCCATTCAAGACGAGTGATGAGAAGTCTTTTCTGCAAAAAAGGCACTGCAAGTTGATGGATTTGAATACAGTTCTCTATCTTTTCGCAGTTCAGTTCAAATATTTGGGACGATAGGAAACAGTTTCAGAACAATGCAGAGAGAGCTGCAGCAGTGTGATCTGGTTAGTTGCACAGGGTCTGAAGCCGTTGCTTGGTGTCTCAAGAAATTCACTTGATCAAATCCTTAAAAGATAGTTGTTTTCAATCTTCAATGTCTCCGGTAGACGATGACCGCAAAACTCAGCGACACAATGTGGCACACCAAAGGATACAATGGTAATTACTTTAAAAAGGGGAATTATGACCATAAAATATCCCAGCGTGATATCGATTGATATTTAGTTTCTCAGCTGTCGCCAAGAAGCTTAGCGTTATTATTCATTAGTTGCTCTCCAGGTGGGAATACAACCGTTGAAGTTTGGTGCATTGCCAGCTCCCAACTCTGTGCACAACATTGTTGTAAGCCTTCTGCCTCTGATGCTGCAGTAGCCACAGACAGCTCACGTCACTACAATGGGCCAGTTTCAGAACCGGGTCACAGCCTGGACGTCCAAGCAGTTTCATCGCTAATCTTTGATCTGAACTGGACTTAATAAAATGCTGTGCATGGATTAGTGGTGTAGCGGAAAAAAAAGGTACTAAATAAATATCCATAAAGGTATACAGCATTCAGAAAATTAACTGTAAGAAATAACTTTTTTTACAGTAACTTTAGAATCGCCAGCTTGTACTAAGATTCATTGTATTTTCATGTTGTTTTTGACAGACTTAGTAACATGTCCACATTGTTTGCAGAAAGGGCAGAGCTGCTGGCACTAACAATGTCTTCCACCATGGAGAACAGCCTCTCTCTAGGGACAGAGGCAGCACGTACAGCAAGGCAGCGCTTAGCTAACAATGGCAACGTGGGGATCTCTGGGCTCATTGGTCCTCCAGCACAAAAGTGGCCCGGAATCCAGTGAAGTGCGGCTACCTCTTCCTTCACCATCTGAAGAGTAGGCTTCTTTCTCTCCTCTGTCTTGTAGAGCTCACCTAACCGCTAATTAAATATTAGGCAAAAAGGATATGATATGAATGCCGCCTCTGGACAGGGTTCATATAATTAGCCTTATGGTCCATGGTAATGGCGAGCCCTGACTCACTACCCGGCTTGTAAGGTCCTTTCACAGTGAACGTGAGTTTTGGGTGAGATTTTTAAAATGACAAAAAAAATTAAAATCATTCTGTTGAATGACAATGCGATTTACATTTTGTGAAAAGACGACATTCATTTGATTAACACCAAGGTTGATTCTTTAAGGCTCTCGCAAGCGGATACGTCCGTTCAGCCATCACATTCGGGTCTCTTTGTCATAGTCACCAATGTGGAGACTTTATAAGTTGTAGGACGTGGCCAAGGTAACAGCCTATTTAGGTTTCTCAACACACTGTTTTTTACTGCATCCAAAGAGGTAAAGTACAAAAATTAATATATACTACATTTATATATATTGTTTATTATCATTCATCTCGATAGCAGTCGCAATACAAGCCAATGTTTACTTGCACTTGTGTTGTTTACTTGCAAATGTAGTTTTTTTTTTTAAAACTCTCTATGAAAAGGGTGATAGCCTAGTTTAGTTATTGAGCAGGGCTACTAAATGCTCCAAAAGACACCCACTTATTAGATCCCCCTCATCCGCGAACAGCCATCGCTCGAACCTCCAGTACACCTTAATCCTCTCAATACATGGGATGTTTTGGTAAAGCGGCGGAGCATAAGCTATTAATCTGAAAGTATTCTGTCCGTCTTTTCACCGTTCCATTATTATCAGAATATGCAGCATCTTCGCATCGTGGCTATTAAACAGTTTTAATTTGCGTGAAACCTTTATTGTTCATCAGGCGTGACGTAGGCCATGCGAGAAGGGCGAGATTCTCTATCGTTAGCGTAACTTTTGGAGACAAATGTTGAGCATTTTTTTTCTTTGATACGTTCGCCTGCTCTCACTCCGCAGTCATTTAAGGGGCTAGAAATGGCACTTGCATTGCATCAAGATATCTCTTCTTTATTTTTAATGCATACATTTTTTTGTAACTACATTTTATATTTCAGCATTTCTTCTCTTTTAATCTTTGTTTTGGCCTGGTGGGGGTCCTCGTTGGCCTGGCCTGACACTAAGATGCCACACACACAAAGGCATTCTGCACATAAAGTGGTTAAAACAATTCTGCCTAAGTTCTGTACACATGGTACACAGTACACACGCACATTTTGTGTACGAATATGCGTAACATTACACCCCTAGTACGTGTGCCTCAAAATCCCACACAACGAGTTCCGAGTTACTATCCACTGAGACAACTCCACTGTCCACGTGGTCACGTGACATGGAGAAGGCTTGAGCGTCTTTCTCTGGAGACGTTTCCCCAATCAAGTGCTTCTTTAGAATAGAAGCCGCAAGTAACTTTCCTTGACACCACGAAGGCAGACAATGTCAAAATAGAAGCTCTCAACGCAGTGTAATACTCATTATTATCTTATTTGACTCCCCTCCCTTGAGGCATTATTCAATAATAGTTCATCAGCACAATGTACGTGACAAAGATAAGTCTAGTTTGGCATTGCTATCTTTTACAATTAATTTCCCATGTCATCGTATTGTTCTTTTCAAGATATCTTGTGCCGTGAGTAGCTTTGAGCTGCTGGTGTGTTAGAAGTGTGACTTTGACAGCCTGGAGAAGCAGGATGTGTTATGTTTTGTGATACTCCTCTCTACACATCCTCTCTTTGGCTGTGTTATTATAACTGAACGTAGGTGGCCAGTACAATAATAAGACAGATGGTTTGATTAGCAAGATTAGAGCAAACCACACATAGGGCTTTCCACATGCACCGAAAGTCGGACGTTCTCCTGATAATCCCCGCCGGGGCTGTATGTTTGAACTGGTGTCAGAATCTGCCCCTGTAAAGTCTGGAGAATTAGGGAGCCGGAGTGAGTCTGCTTTTGCTGACGTGTTGCTGACGTGTTGATGTCGTTTCTGTCATGCGGCTGGAGTGAAATTTGACAGCACGGAGTTTAGCTGCCTCATACTTTTCTCTTCTCACCTATATTTTGCGTTCCAACTTCTGTCTGCTTCGCACTCTTCTGTTGATATTGTGGATACATCACAATAAATGCAGTATTGATGTCACTGCAAAAAGAGTCAGCATCGAAGAGTTGGTAGCCACCCTCGCCATCCTTAATGTGTTTCAAACAGAACACACTTTTTGAAAGGGCAACTACTGATTATCCCGATTCTCTGGAGTTAATCGGGAGTTCATGTGTGAAAGGCCTTACACAAACACACACACATACACACACATACAGGCCACAAGCACACAGAGACACACACACACACACATGCACACACATGCATGCATGTGCACACACATATAGATACACACAGGCACAAAATCTTAAGCCAGAGGAAGAGCAGCATCCTTCTACTGTTGTTTGGTTCCCAATAGAGCTGTAGTCAACCAAATAAAATATTGATTGACAGAAATTCAACCATCTCTATGACAAATCGATTGGACGATGGGGACATTTATTTATCAAAATAAATCTGACAGTTATCTCTGGATTAACTGATTTGTTCACAGTGCAGTCTACTCAACCTGCTAGCCTAAATATCAAGTAAGTGCTGTTTGGAGAATGTCAGTGGGTTTCAGATCCACTCTTGGTCAGAGTCCGACTGGGTTACTGCAGAGCTTCAATATAAAGCGTTCAGCATACCGGATGAGCCACAGAGCGCCGCCGTGGTAGAGAGACAACACACGGCCGAAGATTAGATTTGAGGTTTTGATTTTTTTGTCCTGTGTTTAATCAAATGGGTCCTAATGGATGGCACTCTGATTTGTGCTGAGGGAAAAACATTGGAAAAAATAATAACTTTTCCCATTTAAATTATATGACTACATACTTTTAATTACTTTACACTTCACATACCTATTTTTCGTAATTTTTATCCAAATGCTGCCAGACAGACAACTTCTTTGGTAACAATTCAAAGTTGGGAAAACAGGATGATTTGCCCTTCTAATTTATAAATACCGTATTAGTCTATCAAACAATATGATTATTAAAACAGTAACTAGGAAGCCGTCAATAGCCTTCAATTCCTAGTTCTCAGTAAAAAAAACCGGACGTTTTCATTTGCAAACAGAAAAACAATAAAAGCTTGAGTGATGGGAGAAGTTACGCTAAAGGGTTATCATATTGGGAGTCTCAGAACGTTCATGTAATGGTAAAGTTTTGTGGCAAGTGCATTTAAAAGGAACAAAAAAAAGAGACTAACAATAAACCACCTACCGGGAATTCTTCCACATTTCTGACAGCCTGTTCCTCTGATCCAACCCTGGAGTGTGTTGTTTTACGGACCTCTCCGCTTAGGCGTGCTCTAAAGCACGCCTAAGCAACCATGAGCAAAGACGGCTGCTGAAGAGGCATTCTGCGCTGAAGTCAGATACCAAGTCTCTATTACATTTTCATAAGGAGCTTACGTGTTTGAGTTCTGTCAAACGTTTGTAGCGTCCCCTTGGAAAGTGTAAAAATAACGACCTGGGATGTCTAGGGGATATTGTCTTGTCTGTACTCAAAGAGATCGGTATGCTGTCTTATAATTGCATAAATATGCATAGCAATTAATAATTCCTCAGCAGAAATGTTTGGTCTTATGTAAAGTAGTCATTCCTATTGAATTACCTTTAATACCATGGGATTGGAAGCCAAGCGAAACGTTTGATTTGCTTAGAAAGGTTTTTCAAGAAGATAATAAAGGCAAAAGTTACCAAAGAAGTGTTCAGAAGAGTTGCATAAAATATCTATTTCTATGAATAATTTGCCTCACCTATTCCCAGCCCCGTTACTGCATTTACAAAAATGAAACGTCCCAGTGATATATTTACCTCTCTCAGTAATCCAAGCCCAGGGCCTTTACAGATTCTGACGGCAAATCCCAGCTCCACCTCACACCCACTGCTAGATTATGTCATTATGCCATTGTCAAACAAACCATTTATTAAGTAGCTATAATCAATGTCTGAGGAAACAAAACAAAACGATGGGGGAACACCCTGCCTCTTGCCCCTGTGGCGCGTTAGCGTTGTGAATCCAACGCTGTCCTCATGAACCCAACACACTGATTGCTGTTGTCATGCATCACAATGTCAGAAGCCTCCAGCCGGCGGAGAGACTGTGTAACAATGTGCCCTGGTTTGCTCTGCTCCCTTCAGGGTCATGACATTTATTTTCCGACGAGTGCATGAGCAAAGGCATGCCTGGAAGGGCTCAGGTGTATGTTGCACACTGGAACCTAACCAAAGCTGTGCTGGGTGATTTGAGTTGTAATGGATTATCTAAGAGATGAGTCTAACAAAAGTGAAAAACAAACAGAAATAAAATATATCAAATTGAACTCTATATGTACTCGATATGTAGAGCCCTTCAGAGATGAATAATAAAAAAAAATGAATCGAAGTATTAATTGATAATAATAAATTTGAAGTATTGTAGAATTGTCTGTATCTGCATCACATGCAGTGTGCCAGTAAGAAAACAGCCCCATTGATTAAAAGTGTGCGTTAGTTATCCCTGTTTTGCTATCGTTAACTTCTGAACTCCTCAGATATAAATAATAATCAGGTCTTTTTACACTATACAGCTATTCCACCAAGGGAAATGTTTGGTAGACATTTGCCTTGTTTATCAGTCAAGCTGTTTTAGTTATATGACTTCACTGCAAAAAATGAATATGCATATTTATTTCTATGTAGTGTGTGTCTGGCAGCCATGGCTGCTGCAGTGAAAAAGCATCACTCCCTCCCATGACAATGGAAACAGCCTGGGCTGACCTCCAGGAACAGTGTGTGGAAGACAGGACACATTGAAACAGATCATCTCCCCACAGCGACACTGATAGCCCTGACTATCACTCAGGTCACTACCCCATGGTAGCAGAGTGGGTGAGGGCTGAGATGGTAGGTTGGTTGTGTCAAAAGATTAAGCAGACGTTGTAAAGCAAAGCCTCAACATTAACACACGTCGCCACCAGCCTGACACCACCAGACCTCTCAATTAATTTTAGATTTCCAAGGGTCGCTATAAGGGCGCAGACCAAAGTGCCTCTGGACACAATTGGACGGACGGACAACCTATCAGACCAAAGGTGTGTGAGGATCAGCCGCAGCCATCTAGCTTGTGTATGAGAATTCCTCCACGGCGCTGCCATAGGGTGCTCCTCTACATCATCTTATACCTGCAAACCCAAATTATATCACATTATATATTATAGAACGGTTGTGATTGGCCTGACCCGGTCCAGGTCTGCTGGAAATCAGACAGGAGGAAGGCCAGACGCACACGCCAGAGCAAATAAAACATGAGCTCGCAGAGCTGACTGCTATCCAGGCTACGTTGCCACTGCAGCAGAACAGTACAAAAGGCTTTCTATGGACAATGTTCTTTTTCTTGAACACCAATCCAGCGATTAAACGTGAGTGAGCTTCTCGCTGCACTGCAGGAACAAGAAACGAAATGGATCCACCCGCTGAGTTGGTTATATTTAGCTAAAGGAATGCTTTTACGATCCACGTTTTCTCTTGTTGAGTCTTCTAGGCTTGTATCAACCGCATCACCATATTAACTAAGACAAGAAACAAAGAAGGATTTTAAGTAACATTACAGCTCGTTGCTCAGCTGATGTTTGCCTTAGCATGTCCTTAAATGAGCTGGCAAATGTTGACAAATGCTAGAAAACAAATGATCCCTCACACACAGACAAATATAAATAACTGCACATCTGTTCATGTTCAAATAACTAGCATCGTCATTGGAGCAGAATGTGCAGTCTGAGCAGTGGACTTATTTTGGCAGACTCAGTATTATGTTTGCATCGTGTAGTTTCACATGTAGAGGAACTCATGTAAAAGGAAGAGTGAGAATTGTTAATGATCCTCACTACTGCGTCTGAATGAAAGACTCGATAATCCTGCAGGAAGGAGGAGAGCTCAGACAACGGCTGTCATTGTCATAACCTCAAAGCAGAGAGCATAAAACTAAAACTATTCAACAAACCTACAGATACAAAACAAAACTTTGCATGAAAACTGAATTGCATGAAATGATGGACGTACACTTCAGTGTACGTTCAACGATGTGTGATGTGCGATCCATCAAAGCGGCGTTAATTCAATAATTCGCAGGTTGCCACAGGGAGGAAAAAAGGCATAGGTGAACACAATGAGCTGTGCTGTGTGCACTGCACAGATGGGCAGCGCGTGTGTAATGTGCTTTGGCTTCACCATTACTTTAAATTAGCCCTGCCTCAGTGGAAAAGCTCAGAGACAAACCCCAACAAGACCTGCTGTCATTCCGGTAGCTCTTCCAACATAGCAACTCACTTTGCACACAGGGACTGAATATTCTGGGATATCTTTGGATCTTTAGCACTGGGGCTCACACATAGAGCCATGGCCTGTCCTGCTGATTATACATGATTAGTATGTTTGAGTAAGAGATTACTCATGTACAGCACTGGCTGTGAACAAAACAGAATATATTTTCAATAGGAGAATATTCAGTAAAAACGAATGGAAAGACCTTTCCCTGGAATATATTTTGTTAATCCAGCACTCTACACTTGACAATAGTATCATGTTTCTACTTGGAAAGTTACATAGACGATTTATCTTCATACCAACATTTGCATGACCAGTTCAGCAGTAGGCAAATTGCATCTGTTTCATTAGGAGAGAAAAGCACCACCAGAGTGTTTGATAAGATGTATTCATGACATCGACGCGAGGGGATGTTTACAGAACACCTGGCTGTCTTCTGCACAGAGCACCAGCCTCCTAAACTGTTGGAGTGCGGAGTTTGAACCCATCAAGGACATCCAATCATTCTGTTTCTTGTCGACCACTTACTATTATAAACATACTGGCTGTTGAAAGGAAATTGAAGGTGAATAATGAAAGGAATCTCTAAGGTGCGTTCTTTCGCTTGTACTTTGTATTTTAATTCTATTTTTATAACCTAAAAACTTGCTCTTGTAGTTGAAGTTAGAGGAACTCTCTACAGCCTTTTGTTAATTTAAATAGATTGACAAATTTCTCATCATCAAGTGTGTGTTTAAACAAAACACAGACTCTATAGACTATCATTGCCATCTTTGTCATTATTTAAAAGCATATAAGAGACTTCTTCAGATCTGCTATATCAATTTCATACCAGGACGTCAATTGACAGGTCACTAGCGAATTGGGAAAAAAGGTACCTCAAAAGGCACTCAAGATGATAATGGAGAGCTCTATCAGAAGATATACTAATTATTTGAGGGGTTCAGTGGCTTTGCATAAAGCAACCATACATTAAAATGTTAATCCTTACTTTGTATTCCTTAGAAGTATCATTGACCAATTACTGCATGAAACTTTCAACTGAGTTTGAAGCTTGCTTGCTGGCCTGAATATGAATCACCTGTTATTTAACCACAACATTAATAACTCTATTAAACTAGTTTGTATTTTCTGAACATAATATAAGTTGGTGAAAAGAATTCAGTTGGTCATTTTTTGTGTTTCATGCATACTAAGCTCTGTTCATACTGTACTGTATCACTTCAGTGAGGTTTAACTTATCCTTTTCCCAGAACTGTTCTTTAGAGGGCAGGTTTGTTCGGCTCGCAGCTCTCGTACTGGGTTCAATCCCCAAACCCCACCAGCTCTCGTACTGGGTTCAATCCCCAAACACCACCAGCTCTTTTACTGGGTTCAATCCCCAAACCCCAACAGCTCTTTTACTGGGTTCAATCCCCAAACCCCACCAGCTCTTTTACTGGGTTCAATCCCCAAACCCATCAGCTCTTTTACTGGGTTCAATCCCCAAACCCCACCAGCTCTTTTACTGGGTTCAATCCCCAAACCCCAACAGTTGTTGTACTGGGTTCAATCCCCAAACCCCAACAGTTGTTGTACTGGGTTCAATACCCAAACCCCAACAGTTGTTGTACTGGGTTCAATCCCCAAATCCCACAAGCTCTTTTACTGGGTTCAATCCCCAAACCCCACCAGCTCTTGCACTGGGTTCAATCCCCATATCCACCACCTATCTGATGCATCCTTGACCGAGAGGCCTAAACCTCTGCCGAGTGTCCCTGTTAGACACTTTGGAGAAAGCACCTGCTGAATACACTTAGTAGAATAAGTAATAACACGTTAGATAATATATATACGTCTGCATTTGTCCTTCCTTTTACAGGAAGTGCATACAGAGAGTGCATGGATAACGGCACCTGGGCTGAGAGGAGCAACTACTCCAGCTGTGAGCCCATCCTGGAGGAGAAGGTAGGAGATCAGCACCGCACCTACTGAGAACCAACCACGCCCAAACACCGGCCAGCTCCACCTACTGAGAACCAACCACGCCCAAACACATGCATGTACTTAGGAACCAACCACACCCAAACACCTTCTCCCTCCTTCACCTAGAACCCGACCACGCTCAAACACCTGCTACCTCTGCCTCCTGAGAACCGACCACACCCAGACACCTGCACCTACTGAGAACCGACCACGCCCCCTCACCTCCACCTACTGAGAACCAACCACACCCAACACCTGTCACCTCCACCCCCTGAGAAATAATGCCTCTCAATACATGAGATCTGACAGTATAAGCAGCCTTTATACAGCATATGTGGAGGGCTGGGCGATATATCGAATATATGCGATGTATCGCGAGATGTTCTCCAGGGGATGTATAACATTCCCCTGTCGCGAACATCGAATACAAATTGGCACGTAATCTGTTTATTTTTGCCGCCGCCGGCATACTCATTGTGCGCTCACACCAAACGCGACGGGGCGACAAAATCCCATATAAAGTGAATGTAGACGCGTATCGGGCGAATTCTTCGCGAGAGAAAACCGGCAACAAGTTTTGATTTGTCAAATTCGCTCGAGTTGAAATGTATTTTAATTTCTCGTGATGACAGCCAATCAGCGTTCAACAGCGTGGCCACTGAGTGACATGTGTAACGTAAACAGCCAATCAGCGTTCAACCGTCAAACTCAGTGCAGTGCAGTCCAGGGTGAACTGCAGTATGGAGGAGAAAGTGAATGTTGCCGTTTGCGACTCCCGGAGCTCTATATATAATAGTATATAATATAATATAATTCTATAATATCACGGCCAATAGCTCTGTGCGCCTCCGACGTCTCTCCCTCTTCCACAAAAGGTAAAGACATGCAATGGCACAAACACACTCACTCCCCCCGCCGGTTGCGCGCCGTGTGACGTAGTCTGGACGGCGCGCTGCTGTAGGTGTGTGTACCTCCGACCGGTGAGTGAGAACAGCGAGAGAGAGAAAAAAGGATGGAAACTGAGGATTTGGTTTTGAAAAAGAATAGCATTGGATCCGTCGTCTGGCAGTGTATATATAATAATTATTATGCAAACAGTTAATAAATAATTAACGGTTTGAATAAATGCTGTGTTGGTAAATCTAACTTGCTGTGATTTTCCTTTTCTTATGTGCAAGTTCTAAATTGTTCCAATACAAAGCACTAATGAGTTTAAACAATATGTTGTTTCATGTAATCTACATGCAGACTTATATTTCAGGAATACTAGAATTATTACTGACGTAACATTATGCCAGACATGGTTGAAACGAACATTTATGATGTGCTCTAGAGGAGATTCAAAATATATCGAGATATATATCGTGTATCGAGATATAGTAAAAAAATATCGAGATATTCATTTTGGCCCATATCGCCCAGCCCTATGTGGAGCTCATAACTGTAGATCCATCTTACCGTTTTCATATATTCCTTTCATATATAGGTCTCCTTATATAATGCACCGTGATCATTTCAAACAGTTCGATCTAGACTTTCTGGGGGGGGACTTTGACTTGATCGTGTCATGTTTAACCCTGTAATAACGACCCAAGCAAAATGTGTTTGCAGAGGAAATACCCGGTTCACTATAAGATCGCTCTGATCATCAACTACCTCGGCCACTGTATCTCCGTGGGAGCCCTGGTTGTGGCCTTCATTCTCTTCCTCTGCTTAAGGCAAGTTCAGAAATAGTCCTTCCCAAAAACATCCTACACGCATATGACGGCTCACAAACAGTCACGGACATTCAGTTAACGGCCAATGACAGCCGTCCTCGTCATTATCTCGTTCATGTCAAACGAGCAGATCCGGCTGTTTAGCGCAGTAACATGCATTAGCCCTGTGAAACGCATGCTGTGTGTTCAAAAGACACACACACATGCATTCACACACACACAAGCACACACATACGCATGAACAAACAGACATACACATACAGACACACACACACACACACGCACACACACATATGTACAGATATGTTTACAACTAAGGCGTACCATGTCTCGTAAACGCACATACACAAACACACACACACACGCACACACACACAGACATGACCTTGTATTTCTTACTCTATTTACTTATAATGTATCCCCAATCTGCTCTGACAGAAGCAGAGACAAATCAGCATTAACTATCTCTTACATCATGCCGAAAGAGAAAATGTCTTTCAGCTGCATGAACTCATTATAGTATAATAAATATTAACAAGAACAATACTCCTTTGATGTCTATTTGTCTGATCTCTTCCATAGGAGCATAAGATGTCTTCGAAACATCATCCACTGGAATTTAATCACCACCTTCATATTACGAAACGTCATGTGGTTCCTGCTACAGTTGATTGATCACAATATTCACGAGAGCAATGAGGTAAAAACTAAAACCTTTTATCCTAAAACGTGCATTGGGATATATTATTAATAGACTTGATATATTCATGAAACATGAAATTACAGAATTATTGCTTGTCTTTGATTGACATTGAACTACCGTCCTCTCTTGCAGCCCTGGTGCCGGCTAATTACGACCATTTACAACTACTTTGTGGTGACTAACTTTTTCTGGATGTTTGTTGAAGGATGCTACCTTCACACAGCCATTGTAATGACCTATTCCACGGACAAGCTTAGAAAGTGGGTCTTCCTTTTCATTGGATGGTGTAAGTACAACAGACACACAATGTGCAGCGGGAAACAAACAAACAACCAGCCCTTTGTGCACGGGAGCAAGGGATGCATGGATTAAAATATGTCTAAATAACATCCTCACAAACTTTCAGAGGATCAAATCTATTTCAGGTGGTTATGTATTCATAGAATTATCTACCCACCACTCATAGAAAAAAGCACAGCTTACGGGGCTCGCTTGAATGAAGGCCTTCTTGTGAGGAACGGTTCACAATGTCACAGAGCTACACATCATTCAGTCAAACGTCTCCCACTTCATTTGAAACCACCGAATCTTGGAGAGAATCCCGTTGACTATGAGTCGCGCTCGGTTTGGCCGTGTTTTCCAGAGATAGAAACTGTGTGTTGCGCGCGGTGGGAAGTAGATGTAGGGTACAGTTTAGCACCACATCAATTATACACAATGGCCCGTCTCCACGTGCGCTATTAGAGAGAACACGGAGCGGAAGGCGGGAGACCCTGCCTGAACACTCTGCTCCCAACCCTCTCGCTTTGGGCCGCGTGCGAGCGCTCTCCGCTGCTCACTTAGCCGCCGCAGTGCCGTTTGGGGTGGTGCGTGTCTCGCTCATTGTAAGCCCAGCGCACACACAGAGGAAGAACTGGGACTAATGTGCTTCACATTAAAAGATGCTTTCATGGAGCCAACGCAAACAGATGCAGCGGGATGCACGCCACTCACGGTGTACTGTAAAGCTGTACGTTTAGGACGATATAATACGAATAATGAGAACAATGTATACATAATATAGATGTATGTATGTATATGCCATTTGGTGGATGATTTTAACTTAAGCATCTGATGAGTGTGAGTGCATACGTGCTTCGCATATGCTGCCCCAGCAGCTACCGAGCACTCAACATTGTCGATGTGTAGAAAATAGAACATTTAATCTTAATAAGCAGAATATGTGTTCAAGGAATAACTCGTCAGTAGGCTACAATAGGTTTATAGGTCAAACTATTTAGATTTAGAGTAATGAAATATTTAAAACAGAGATATTGACAAATGGAATACACTATCACAATGTTCCAGCTGTACAATATGCGGCGTAGGCAGATTGGTAAAGATGTATGATCCACCGGTGTGGTTTTGGCTGAGATTTAAGTTCATCCTCTGGGACTCAATGATCCATCGCAGTACCCTGCTAAAGTCACAGATGGTGTTGAAATAACCCACCATCCATCTTCTAATGGTGTATCTATGCTGGCTAATTGAGGAGAAGAATATTGCAAAGAGAGTCCTGAAGCATTCTGCGAATAATGATTTCTTTAACAGAGCAGCCTCACCCACCCTATCGAGTAATGAGTCTACGTTTTTCGGTAGTCTCAAGACAGCCGCTAATTAGCGTCCTTCTGCCGATCACAGGAAGTGGAACAGTTTAAATCTGTCTTGGCACCAGGGAACTCGTGAGGAGGAAGGAGCAAAGACAGGATACAGTTGTAGATGTTGTCAAACAATGCCACAAATGAGTCTCCCTCTACAGAAGTACACCCAGGAGCATTTCAACTGCTTCCTACCATGATGGCCTTTTACGCCTCATATCGTGAATTTCGAAACGTTAATACCCATCATGCAATGACCCAACGACAATTTGCATTCAATTACATAGTGAGACTGAACAATGACGGCGATAGTGTCCGTGAGAGGCTTGAATTAAATGATTGCCCTGTTAGCAAGGTAAATTGGCGGATGTGTGTTGTCCTTGTTCGAAGTAGAAGTGGTGTCGTCCACTACTTTTGATCCAGCACAACGCCACCTCCCGATGTTTCAAAATGTAATTTACCTTTTCCACTTGAAACATCTTAAGATGACCTTTTATGTTCTCATTCATTACTGCATAATTGTGCTTTGCAAACACACTCTAAAATGAGTGTTTCATTTCCATGTGATTAGGTATTCCATGTCCTATTATCGTTGCATGGGCCATTGGAAAACTCTACTATGAAAATGAACAGTAAGTGTCCACTTAAGCTCTGCATCTCTGCACATGACATATGACTACAGTGGTTACACCTGGGTTTTAACAAAGCATTCATTCATGTGTTAAGGTGCTGGTTTGGCAAGGAGCCTGGTAAATATGTGGACTATATTTACCAAGGGCCGGTGATACTGGTACTGTTGGTGAGTAATTCTGAACCTGATTCATAATGTCACACGTTAATTTTATTTAGTCACATATCATGTCCCAAACATTGTATTTTGAATGTGAATTTAAGTAACACTAACATTTTCAGACCTGTGAAATATGTGATCAAGCATTAGGTCAACTGAATGCCTGGAGAGGAAAATCAATGAATGAAACCCACCATCTTCTGAGCATGCAGTTTGTTGACTCAAAGGGTGTCTGTTTGTGCCATTTGGCTGCTAAAAATAGGTGTTAAAATGCCATCATGTTTGTGGTTTATTGTTCAACTGAGCCTACCTTGCTATGAAATTGTTCACCAAGTTTATTTATAATGAGGTGTTTCCAATTTCTCACCCTTATATTTGTTCACTTTTAGTGTGGCTAATTAACACTTGTGTTGGCATTAATTCATGTCTTTGTATTCCTGGCAGATAAACTTTGTTTTCCTCTTCAACATAGTGAGAATTCTCATGACCAAACTGAGAGCTTCGACCACCTCTGAAACCATACAGTACAGGTATGTATACTATAGCCGCATCAATATAGCGGTTCTTACCCATTTTCTACACCGTTACCTGCTCAAACGGCCAGTTAATGCTGAGTTTCAGGAGTGGTTAATTACTGATATATTAAACCTTAAAAGGGATTGTGTGCTCAATTCGAACTGGAGCAAATACATTGGAGGCGATTACTTTTTCAAGGGGGAAACAAACACATTGTCGCTTGGTCTCCTAGGTAAACGTAAACCTTTCCAATTAAAATCCCCAATTTAGAAAATAGTGCACAATGTTCATGCGTCATTATTTGCAATTATTATGAAGAAATATAAATCTCAACCATAGCACTGCTCGTGATTTCAGGTTCACTGATCTCTAATGAGTGAACTTCTCTGTTGAACCCGTAATAAACCCATTAGAATAATTTCTGTGTTGCTCTGGTGTGTGCTTACTGACCTGTGCACGAGTCTGTTCCATTCATATGCCTTTGTGTTGTTGTTTTTTACCATTGTTTTTTACCGTTTTTTATCATTCTCCCTATTTTTCTTCCTCACAGAAAGGCTGTGAAGGCAACGCTGGTTCTACTGCCTCTGCTGGGCATCACCTACATACTCTTTTTCGTGAACCCTGGAGAAGATGACATCTCTCAGATAGTCTTCATCTACTTCAACTCCTTTCTGCAGTCGTTTCAGGTACGGAGGGGCAGGGTAATGACCGGGGAGGGCTGGGGCCACGGGGAAACCACGCAGTTAATCGAATCAGAATCCTTTCATCATGAGCACGTCCTGCTACTTTTGTTCCATTATTTCTTTGGGCGAGAGCTTTCAGCTCAGAAGTGAGGGCACAGGATGATGAGGATGATGATGATGATGATGCTTGTGTACTGTTTCAACACAAACACAGACACACACACACACACACACAGCCCAACTCCCAGCATCAGGCCTCCCTGTAGCCCATGCTTAGTGCTCAACTGTCAGCGTGAGATGTGAGGAGTGGGTGCTATTCTCTGCGTGGGTATTTGCCTTCCACTCGTCAGGAATGAGTCAGGCAAGGGAAAAAATACAAGGAACCAGTTGAAGTCAGTCGAGGCCACTGCAGTCCCGTCAAACAGACACACACACACACACACACACACACACTTGCACAATTCCAACGCAAACTGGCACAAGCACACAGCGGTCGTCTTGAAAACATTTCAGAGCGTGTTGTCTTCTGGGAATATTCGATTGCGTTCATCAGTGGAGACGGCGTGCAGAGCATTACGGCGTCTTGAGAGCCACTCTCCTCTGGAGGTTGTGTCTGTATACACAGTGGGTGTTGTGAGGGTTGCATACTCAAACCCAGCTGCCTTTGTTTTTGTGGTTTTGTCTGTTCCAGGGTTTTTTTGTGTCTGTGTTTTACTGCTTCCTAAACGGAGAGGTGAGTGGACAGCCTTTCGCCCAAAGCCCTCCATGGCTCGCTCATGTATTTCATTTGAAATGTCAAGTTGAAATGTTAATTGTTTCCTCTATGAAGGTTCAAATGGGTTTCATTAACCCCTGTACATCGCTCTCGAGGCTATCCTTACCTTTCAACTTGTTTGTTTCAATTATTATTTAATGTTGGCCAACTCATAAAAACAAACCATATCCAACTATATATTATTATTATTATTAAAAGATTGATTGAAATTACCCTTTTGCTTTTCCGAGCAAACCGTTAAGTCCCAATGGCCAAGCAAGCAATAAACATGTGTTTTAAGTACTGTGGCATGTACGCATCATAAAATGCATCTGGATCAGGCATAAATAATGATTACTATGATTTTGTTTTGCTTTTGCTTCTCTGTACTTTGTCCAGCTGTGTTTTAGAAACTTGGATGTAGCACTTCCAATTTAACATTCTCTGGTGGTTCTTTGAGCGAAGTCGATAGGTCTCTTTGGATAAAAGCGTCTGTGTGGGAGTGTGTGTGGATGACTGCTGGTTTAAGCAGCCTCCCCAGCCCCCAATCAGTCTGCCTCGGGCCGGGTGAGGCTGCATAAACCAGCCGTCATCCACACACACTCCCACACAGACGTGAACGCACGTCGGGTCTCTTTCAAGTGACATGGTTCTCGGCAGGTGCGCTCCGCCGTGAGGAAGAGGTGGCACCGTTGGCAAGACAACCACGCCCTGCGGGTGCGGGTGGCCCGGGCCATGTCCATCCCCACCTCCCCCAGCCGCATCAGCTTCCACAGCATCAAGCAGACCACGGCCATGTGACCCCAGGGGCCGCAGGGCCACGGGGCCGCCTCCGCCGCTACCACAGGTGGAGGAGGAGGAGGAGGAGGAGGAGGCAGCTGAGGTGGAAACAACGCTGCCACGGAGACACTCACTTTGTGTTTGTCATTGTCGTCGAGTACGGACCATCGATGAGGCGGAAATAAGACTGAAATCCATAAGTCTGACGGGTTCACCCAGTGTGTGATGGCAGACGCATCGGGACCGTTTCCTTCTAATTTATTTGTGAGGGAAGAGGAGCCATGAAGAGTGGCTGGGATGTGGACCCCATGCATTATGCTTGTCGTGTTTCTGTGTATTTATATGTCTGGTGTCCGTTTTGAAGAGTACATTGTTTATGTATTTGTGACTTACTTAAAACTGGAACCCATTTCCAAGTATTGCAGATCATAAAGAATGGTATCGTGTCTGGCAACCGGGGCATAGAGTCTGTTCCACTTTCATGAGGACAATTGCTCGGATACAATTAGTGCATGATCATTTTCTGAGGAAAGGCAAGGTGTCTTACAACAGCAGGGGAATCCGCCTGATGAAGATTAGGGCTTTGATTCTCCCAAATCCACATTGTTGTTATCAAAGAGCCCCTTGAGCACACTCGTCATTGGATTGCCTCAATTACAAACAAAGCAGTATGCGTTAGAGTCTGGAGTTATTCATCCTGTTTCAAAGAATTTCTCTTGCCTTTTTCCAATCTTCCCAAAAAGTTATTGCAACAGGAGTGCCACGATTGTATTGTTCCGTCATTGCTGTTATTCCTCCTAATTCACAATGTGAGCATCTTCTCCTCAAGCCCCATCTGTTTGTGGACTGTTTGACTCTGACTTGAGTTGGCTTGGATTTTGTTTAACACACTCTTTAGATCATTGGGACCAGTCACGTGTGTTTAGTTGTTCTATTCATATCCCCTGGAGGCTGATGAATGAGCCCTTCACAAGCCTTTCAATGCCTCCAATCTCCACTATAATTATACCCATTACGTTATGCTAATAATGCACGTCGGGGGTCATTATAATCCCCCCCTTCAACCCAAAGATATGTAAACAGCATAAACAGAAACGTTGTTGCATGCCCTCTGATACGAAGCAAGCCCCAGGCTGATCTTATGTCAAATCAGTTGTGAGCTTTTTCTTTGGTTTGGTTTCCTGCGTGGATTCCTCTCACTGAAGCGCCAACCGTTGGACCAATGCGTCTGGTCCAAGAGATAAAAACCTTGCTGACAGAGTAGAGCTACGTTTGCCCTTTTCAAAGGCTTGCTCCGGTCAAAACCTCCTGGTCCTGGAAATGGAAATGACCCCTACGAAATAGCCGGCCCCCTCCAGGGCGAACCCTAATTTGGGGATTCGGGGAGTTGACATGTAGCTGGGAAGCCGCCATGGTCTCCCCTCTATCTGCCAATAGGAGGATGTTCCCTGGATTAGCTCGCCGCGGCGTGCTATGGCTGCTGATAGGAAGCAGCCCAGATAAGCAGCCTGGTTCATGCGTAGCAGAGGTCGGAGCACTGTTGTTGAAATGAGACTGAAATGAGACCAATCTTTCCTCAATGATGAATAAGTGGTGCCAAACAATTCAACAATGTGACAGATGGTAGTAATTCCCATTATTATTGAGTTGCATGAAGTTTGAAAAGTCATGTCATTTGGTTTAAAGACATTTTGTCATCATGAGTGTAATTTGGCAGCGACCTCCCCTGCTCCCAATTTAGCCCTAACATTTTCACAATGATACAATCTTTTCAGAGCCCCAAAATGCGATGTGATTAAGATGCAGAACATATGCCATTCATTCATCCGTCTTTGAACTGCGCAGTTCCATTTTTGTATTGTGTATAAACGTGATGCACGGATGTTTGTGTCGTCGTGCTGTTGGACCAACTCTCTTTTAAAACGTATATTCCAGCTTTGATGATCATTCAATATATATATAAACAGACCCATACAAGAACATTCTGACTTAGGGAAATACATCAACATCAACACAGGTACAGCGAAACTGACCTGCTGGCCCAGTTTGGGAAATTATTTTTGCATATATATTTATATATATATATACATATATATATATATATCTGTTTGAAATCACCAAGAGTCTAACATGTATTTACTTATCTACAAACATACTTGGATAAAAATACATACTGTTCCGGCTGTGCACTGTACATAGACCATAAGAGTGGGGGCATGTTTGTTTAAAACTGTGTTTGTAACACTTAACAATAAGGGTACATTAATTAACCGTTATTACCTTGAGTTAATGCAGTATTAATCATTTACTAACAGTTAACTAATGGTCAAGTAATCTTTTACTAATGGTGTTCATATAGTTCTAGCATAGAATATATTAAAGTATTATAGTAATATAAAATAAATAATGTATAGATGAATACCTAAGATACCACCATAAGTAAACAAATACTAGAACATTAATAAAGACATACTTAATTGTAAGGTACTGCTTATTACTGCATTAAATAATGTTCATTCATGGTTGATTACCCTTATCTTAAAGTGTTACCAATGTTTTATATATTGTGTCCGTGACCTGTGATTCAATAAGTTGTCATTGGTGTACTTGTATACATTTTATTAAGTTTTATTTTATTTGAATTGAAACGTTTGTGTTTATCCACCCATGTTGCCTTACAAAAGCAAATGTAAATGTACATTTGTAGGTACGAAAAACATGTATCTGTATATTATGTACTGGTCTGTGATCAAATGAGATTTGTACATTCACATGTAAAAAGAAAGATATAATTAAATCTTATACTTGGTGGTTGGATCCTATAGCCGACAATTTTTAAAACAGCCTGGATATGTGTGTTTACTCAATGAACCGAGCATATTGGGTCAGATCGATAAAGTTGGCCGTCGTACTTTCTTGTCATGAATTGCACAAATGGAAAATGCTCGCTTGACGTGCTTCTATGTTTTTGCTCTTTTCCCTGTCTTGAAGCATTACACGGCATGCCTTCAAAAAGTGTTTACACAGGGCTGATGATTCGATAAAGATTTCTCTTGATGATGATGCTGGACGTCTGGGCTGGGCATCTGCAGGCTTACCGACACTGAGGCATGCAGATGTAACTATCATTCTAATGTTTTATCACTGATTAGAATGATTGGCTTATTGTGCGTGGTCTGAGCAGAGTACTAGCCACATTATGTAATATGCCTGTAGATTTAGTTCTGTCATGTAACCACGGGGTTGGGCTCGGGTGAAGTGGAGCATGAAATGTATCTGAGGAGGCCCACTCCCCCCTCAGGACACAGGGAGATAAGCAGTTCCTCACAATCCGAGCAGACCCTGATTCAGTTCCAACGACAATTAACGGTTATTAATAACGTGCAGCGTGGCCTCATTTGGCAGACATCTGCAATCTGCTCTCCCTAGTGTGCCCCAAGCTCTCTCTACAGTAGGTCAAGTCAGCACTTAAGAAAATAAGCCACCCTCATCAGGACATTTTTGTTTTGTTTAATAAGTCGTGTCGGAGGCCTATCATATATTCTAGTTAAGACACTTTTTCAACCCAGCAACACGGGGCCAGGGATCCTACACAGCTCTGTTAAAGGAGTCGTGCAGTCCGCTGGCTCAATGTATTGCTGTCGTTGTTTATTTGTTGGCATCTTGGGCGTGTCCTGGAAACAACACAATTTGTTTTCCCAGCCCCAGTGGGTCTCTCTGTGAAAAGTATCTCCCTGCTAGCATTGATGTGTTCTCCCTATTGTCGTGGAGGAATACCAAGTGGCAATAGCTACGATTGGGAAAGATAGCGGATGTGCCGAAAGCAGTTATTTGTCAAATGGAAGCCAGGCTAGCCTTGTTGCATTCAACTCCATTTCATTCAACTCCACTTCATTAATCAAAGACATGACAATAATTGTCATTGAAATGAAAAGACAGTTAAATATAACGGTGTAAATATTATGGCCTTTTCATATCCCTTCCAATATAAACGCAGTGTGTATGCTCCCAGGGTCCCATGTTCCCAGCATCCCATGTTGCCAGGGCTCTGTTCTTCCAGGTCCTATGTTACCAGGTCCTAACCAGGGTCCTAAGTTCCCATGGTCCTATGTTCTCAGGGTCTATGTTCTCAGGGTCTATGTTCTCAGGGTCTATGTTCTCAGGGTCTATGTTCCAGGGTCTATGTTCTCAGGGCCTATGTTCCAGGGCCTATTTTACAGGGTCTATGTTCCAGGGTCTATGTTCCAGGGTCTATGTTCTCAGGGTCTATGTTCCAGGGTCTATGTTCTCAGGGTCTATGTTCTCAGGGTCTATGTTCTCAGGGTCTATGTTCCAGGGTCTATGTTCTCAGGGTTTATGTTCCAGGGTCTATGTTCTCAGGGTCTATGTTCCAGGGTCAATGTTCCAGGGTCTATGTTCTCAGGGTCTATGTTCTCAGGGTCTATGTTCTCAGGAACTATGTTCCAGGGTCTATGTTCTCAGGGTCTATGTTCTCAGGGTCTATGTTCCAGGGTCTATGTTCTCAGGGTCTATGTTCCAGGGTCTATGTTCTCAGGGTCTATGTTCCAGGGTCTATGTTCTCAGGGTCTATGTTCTCAGGGTCTATGTTCCAGGGTCTATGTTCTCAGGGTCTATGTTCTCAGGGTCTATGTTCCAGGGTCTATGTTCTCAGGGTCTATGTTCCAGGGTCTATGTTCTCAGGGTCTATGTTCCAGGGTCTATGTTCTCAGGGTCTATGTTCTCAGGGTCTATGTTCCAGGGTCTATGTTCTCAGGGTCTATGTTCTCAGGGTCTATGTTCTCAGGGTCTATGTTCCAGGGTCTATGTTCTCAGGGTCTATGTTCTCAGGGTCTATGTTCCAGGGTCTATGTTCTCAGGGTCTATGTTCCAGGGTCTATGTTCTCAGGGTCTATGTTCCAGGGTCTATGTTCTCAGGGTCTATGTTCCAGGGTCTATGTTCTCAGGGTCTATGTTCCAGGGTCTATGTTCTCAGGGTCTATGTTCCAGGGTCTATGTTCTCAGGGTCTATGTTCCAGGGTCTATGTTCTCAGGGTCTATGTTCCAGGGTCTATGTTCTCAGGGTCTATGTTCCAGGGTCTATGTTCTCAGGGTCTATGTTCTCAGGGTCTATCTTCCTTGGTCCTATGCTCCCATGGTGCATGATGCTTCCTAGCAGCTAGATAAACAGAACAAACAAAGTCCTCTGCGGGTCGATTTCGACCTATTTCTGACGATTTTCTTTGATGATCTTAACAACAGTAAGTTATGGCAGTTTTGTTAAGAATGTGAAGTTATTTATGAGGTTCAACCAATGAGGTAAAACGAGTTTTTAAAGTGAAAAGGCCAACATTTACCAGTGAACACAATCGGTACATGCCCCATAGCACAATCTGAGGGTAAAGTAACAATTTCAAAAGATTTGACCATTTTCCTCTGCCTCTATGTTCAACCTCATGCTATGTTCCCTGAACATTCCCATACATGCAAACACCCGTTCAGATTTTCAGATCCAAGTTAACAATAACTGTATGTTCCTATTATAGGCCACATAAATCTGTGAACATAGGGACCCTGGGAAATGACCGGCATGGCAATTCCTTATGTATATGATCTGGGACAAATACTGCATTTCTGACAGAAGAGAAGGGAATGTTAAACGTAGAATCACACATTCAAAAAGCCCAGTTCAGTTTTATCCTCAACAGTCCAACATGTTGCGAATGTTGGCGAATGATTAATGAATGGTGAAACAGAGATTTAGCATAAGGAAAAATGTATCCTTATTAAAAAAATATTATAAATCAAATAATAATATCCCTAAAAGCATTCTTTGGCCATTTGCCAAAAGAAGGTTTACATGTTCCACATCCTTGGTGCCATTCAGTACTGTTTCTATACTGCCAGGACCTGGCTTATAGGCAGATTGGAAAGTATAGTCCTGACCAATCATCAAACAAACCTTAGAGATGCTAAGTTATAAATAACCATTGTTCATCAAACCATTCAAGCTTGATCAGTGTAAATGTCAGTTTGGGACATCAGCTTTCATGCCATTTCCCCCAGGATGGCTAGGGGAATGTGGATGTGGACGTAGAATAGGAATACCCCTGAAAAATAAGCACAAAAGGCAACAGTCCCATCGTGATAGCCCTGCTGAAAGCCACACGTTTGAAGGGAAGTAAGGGAAACTCTGAAAAGGCTCGACACTTCGTCCCTTAATCCTTGGATCTCAGTGGTCCTTTGGTTTAGAAATGAAAGGAAATTATCTTGGGAGACAAGGAAAGTTATACAGGGCAGAAAGCTGAAGGACAAACATAACACCACCAGGGTCGCACAAACAATAAATGAAAAGCGGTGCAAACTTAAGGTGCAAGTGCATGCATTGTATTACTGTTATGAGGCTGAATACGGTTCAGCACACTTCTTGTCGTATGTTAACCAATCTGGGTGACGGCACCCCATTCTGAGAACACGGTATCAGCTGGCCTTTTGCAATACAAAGAAATTATATTTACATACATTATGGTTATTCAGTTTGTGTGTGGTTGTGTGTGTGTGTGTGTGTGTGTGTGTGTGTGTGTGTGTGTGTGTGTGTGTGTGTGTGTGTGTGTGTGTGTGTGTGTGTGTGTGTGTGTGTGTGTGTGTGTGTGTGTGTGTGTCTTCCATAACAATTTAATTACAAGAAAAAGGCAAAATATTGGATAATGTGATTGGTAAGTCCTAGAATATTTACATTACATGTCTAACATGAGCATCTATTTAAGCTCTTGAACTAACTGTTGCAATTATGGCATACAGGATTTAATTAAAAAATGTCCAACCCTGGGGCTTCCCAGTGGTGCACCGGAAGAGCGCGTATCATATAAGGCTCAGTCCTGATGGCAGGGACCCGGGTTCAATAACTGCACGTGGTCCTTTGCTGCATGTCCGCCCCTCTATCTCCGATACTTTCCTACTATCTTACTCTAGCATAAAATTGCAGAAAAAAATCTAATAAATAACAATGTCCAACCTAAAGAAATAGCGCCCTCTACTTGCAGAAGAAAGTAATCACTAATAAACTAGCCTTAAACTGATTTGGGAGTTAACGCCACCACTCTTCCAAAACATACCTGTTGTCTCAATAGTTGAATGGATTCATTCGTTAAGATGATTTGATTATTTATCCAATTGACAGGCATCCGTGAAATGTTGTTTAAATATGGACATCCAGCACTAGTAGATTATAGAGAGTGGTAAAGTGTTCTTTACCACAGGCACACTTTGTTCCTCATTAACTGGGAGGAAGAAAACCTTTAGCCTGTTTTTGATATAATCCATAACACTGTTTGTCCGTTTGTTTTAGGATGTGTCTAAACATTCTACGCATTAACATTCATCATGTCGGACTCAATTCGGTGGTCTCCCTGAACATGAGGGCCTACTCATGTCCAGATGCAGAACCGCTCCTCTAGTGATCTTAGAACGTCCTATCAAAGGGTATAGCACCCTCTGCTGGATGACCTGTGAACTGCTTCAACTTTACTCCTGTACTGTCAAAAAGCATCTTAAAGAATTGTTGGAAAACGTATCCTTTATTTCCGAATTTAATTAGGTTACAATATGAACAAGGTTTATGTGCAACAAATGTGTACTGTTTCTTGCCTCCAAGTCGGGCACTCAATCAAGACAAACAACATTGAAAAGTCCTTTGTAACGCAATATGCATAAGTGAAGACTGGGAGATAGAATTGGATGTATACATCGATTCCGGCCTTCTGAAGTCATCATTTTCTGATGGAAGATAAGAGGGTAATGAGGGGGGGGTTAAGACACTTTGTTTGACCTTAAAAGTCACAAATCTTAAAAAATCTCAGAATACGTTTTTGAGTTAATGTTGAGGAGAAGTTCCCTCACCTTAAGACGCCATGATGTGTTTGACAAAGGACTCGTAGTTGATGCAGCCGTTGGCGTCCTCCTGGTTCTGCATCAGCTGCTCCACCTCGTCCTCCTTCAGCTTCTCACCTTCGGCCCACATGGGAGAACAACGTTCACTTAGAGTGAGACATAGCCTTACTTTATTATTGACAGATAAAAAAAAAAAAAAGTATATATGAATCTTAAAATAATAGCTTAGAAATAAGTAAATAAAAATAACAATAATAATCACTGAGGAATACCAAAAGTATGTTTAATTTCATTTTTTAAAGAGTTGAGAAATGAACGCTTCACAGACATTGACAAAAAGTGTCTCAGACATGATGAATCCCAAAAATGTTCCTCAGTCGCTTGCGACAACAACAGAACAGCAGACGAAACACTGCTGTGTAAACGTGCAGGACTAAGCCTCAGGGAAATGTCCAGCTAATGTCTAGGTATGGTCAGTGCCGTGCCTGGTCCGATGCACACCTCCCCATTACACTGTTGTCATCACCGCATTTATGTTTAATTTTTCATCATCTGCAATTGATGTGTGGCACCTCTTCAAAGGGAAACCTACTCACCCATTACTGAGAGAACGTGTCTGAGCTCAGCGCCCATGACTGTACCGTTGCCCTCCTTGTCGAACACCCTCAGACCCTCAACAAAGTCCTCATACGTCCCGCTGTCCTTCCCCTTACAGAAGTGCTGGTGGATAGGCAGGAACTCGTCAAAGTTCAGCATCTTGGTTTGCATTTCTGAAGAGAAAGTGTTGTCATAAATATTTGGCCTGTTAAGCCCTTTCACACTAATGGTGATTAAGGGCATTACAAATACAATTGAATTGAATGGAATACAGATGCACACTGTTGTCATTATCATTTGTTGTTTTGGTGTTATTATTGACTTATTCAAATCCTTTTTTGTATTCAATCTATTCATTACATGTGTGCAGAGGACGGACACAACAAAGAATTCAATGAGGACATATATTGGGCTCCATAATTACCTTCTGGCTTGGGCTTTCCTAGAACATACATGATCTCCTTGTTGGTTGGGTTTTGACCAAGGGCTCTGGTGAGGTCGCCGCACTGTGCGTAAGTTATCTTCATTTCATTGGCGGGTGTTCTGTCGAACAACTGGAAGGCATCTTTGAAATCTGACAGGAAAAGAAACCGAGCCAAGAAACGGTGAATAATGCATCCTATGAACTCCCTGCATCCCTTTTGAATTTTTGTTCATTCGTTTTTTGTGCTGATGAGACGGTTACATTATGTCAAATTAATGTCACCGCCAACAAAAACCAAAAACAACATTAGATTGCCTTGTTGTGTTTCTTTCTTATCTATAATCGATTGATCTTGGACATTTTCGTACAGAAACGGATTGGAGCTGGTCCTTGCTGCGAATAACAAGCTCTTCTATCCCTCTATAAATAGCTGGCGGCCAATACACTGGACCCACTGGGACCACTGGGACCACAAGCCCAAACGTACCTTCAATTTGCTCAGGGGTGAACTCCAACTGAGGGGAGGCAAAGCACATGAAACCATTAGCGTTGTTCTGGAGCTCTGAGACAAACACCAAGAAGAAGGAATTCAAGCAGTGACACATAAATCAAGGAAAACAGAAACAAGGGAAAGGAGAGGGGAAGCCCGTTCTTAACGACCTGTGGCCCTTATTAAAAACCCAGAGCTTTCTAAACCGCCCCCCGACCGGTCCCGGAGCACACTAAGATTCCAGCCACTCAAGTTTCTCTGCGCTCATTCGAGGAATCTGCATTCCTCTCCTCTGCTTTGTTCCGTGGTAACCTTGAGTCCCAGTACGACAGCCTCTTCTCCCCAGACCGCTAGACAACAGGCAGGGCGCTGTCTGACTCTCTCTTTTATTATTGCAAAGACGGGGTCATGAAGGGGTGTAATTAGAAAGCTGACCAACGGTGGTCCGCGCTGTGTAGGGCTCTTAAGATCAACTAGGTGTGATATGTCTAAAAATATGATATATGATATAAGGTAGGCCTTAAACCACTACTACTACTATGGCTATTATTATATTATTATAATAATGCTATATATAGCCTAATTATACAAAGTTCCTTTAAACATTGAACTATGAAGATAAAGCTTTTGCATTTTTATTAAATTGTTATCAAAAGACAAAGTAGGTCCAAATAAACTGTAGGAGTGGAATAGATTTATCTTTATATGCAGCATTAGGAATCCTAAAAACAAATCCCCATTTAGACTTGGATAAACATAAGCCAAGTTGATTATCACTGAATATGTTGATGTTGGATTCCTGACCACATCTCAAACCAGCCCTCTTGTCTCAGCACGGCAACACACCCAAGACCGCTATAAAAACAGTACAAATATTATCACAACACTTATCTACACACGGTTAAAAATGGATCATTGTTGGTTTTAATTATCCGCCTCTTTTTTCCCTTCTCCTAAGCAGTTCTCCCGCAGCAGACATGGTGGGTGGTCTCCAATTCTCAGACATAATGAAAATCATATTTTGTGGTTGTAACCTCGCTGCTTCAGAACATGGCTGCTCCCCTAAACCAAGCCGATGTCTAGACAAAGGACGCCAAGTCAGCAGAAGACCGGTTTTCCATGATGTTCCGTCTTAGCTACTATGCTATAGTTAGTAAGCCATAGCTTTACACTGAACAAGACTGACACAAACCAGAACACATTTAACGCATGACAAATTAGTTGCAAGAATAGTAACAGGGATCCATTTACATAAAGTTATTATTGACCTATTCAGCTACGTATGCACATATTAAGCAAAACTATGCATGAAATGTTTTCATCCAAATCGAATCGAAATAAACTTCCTTTATTTGAGTTGAACGTGTTTGTGATGACGTTACCTCGGGTTTACCAATACTTCTGTCTGCATGCACTGTTGTGTTTATGTCACATGGTGTCCCTGGTGCTCTGTAAGAACCATGCATCACAGCATGTGCACCGCATTCACACGTCTAATCTCCAAATCGAAAGGGATTTCTGATTTTCTTTGGTTATTGCAATAATAGAATTAGAATACCTTTATTTTGCAATACAACACGATTAGGTCAACAGAAGAACACACCCAACTTGTGATCAATAGATCCAAGCTTTCTATCGGTTATTTACCTTTACTGATGCAGCGTCAAACACTGGCGTCTTGGGGCGCTCGGGCTCAGGCTTAGGAGCTTCCACCGGCTTGGGCTCTTCCTTCTTCTTTGGCGCCATTGCGAGGGTCTTTCAAGAGTGAGGATAGGACGAATTAACACCGCCGAAGGGTTTCGCACGCTATGGTGGAAAGTAGCCCCTTTGGCTGGCGGGGCCCATTTATCTACTGTGCCACCACAGGTGTCATCTCCCAGCCCGCACACCGGCGCGTGACCTCCAGGGCCCGCCAACAATAGGCCGAGCACTATAAAAGGCGATGCCTTTGTGATTCTATTTAAGACAAAGGAGCGCGAATGTTGGCCTGCGTGATTAGGAGTGGGACATCAGAGACGCAAACCGCAGAGTAAATCCCCCCCCCCCCAGGAGCCTGAAACCTTCTTAGAGTCAATGGAGAGACCTTGAGTGACCTCACTCACACACACACACACACACACACACACACACACACACACACACACACACACACACACACACACACACACACACACACACACACACATACACACACGCACACACACACACACACACATACACACACGCACACCCCTTGTTTGCCAATTGAGTGAAGTGGAGGTCAGGGGGTTGCGGGCAATGACGTCATGACGACCAGACTTGAGATTCAGCTGTTGAGATGAGCCTATCACACGACGACAATAAGCAGCCATAATGCGCAACGAGGTCTTCTCCTTCAGATTTGCAAAAATATGTTTATTTGGATCTGTCAATGACAATTGACAGACAATCAATGAACATTTGTTTTTGATGTTAATACTTATATGATAATAATATAGCTACAGCTGCTTGTCAACATGATGCTGTAAAAAAAGAAATGTGTAAATATATATATACATACAAAATGTATCATAGGTAGTGGTTTATTTGTGTAACTTTGTATAAATTGTATTTAGGCCTATGTGAAACATTCAACAATTAGAAAAGGTAATAGAATGATCCTTTGAAAAGGGTGTGTAGATGAACCAGATAAACAATATACAATTCCAACCACTTTCAATTACCTAACCTTATCAAGATAAGTAAAATGGGCTGGTTTAACAGGTCTTTATCTTGAAATAAATTCAAATACATAGCATATATTCACATGCATCGTTATCCAACATTCAAGGTGTGTGACAATCCCCTAATGACATGATATCCGGCAGCTGATTAGAATCTGGACCTAGCAGCTTTTAACTGTATCACCTCACTACTTCACAGCCACTCCTTAACATAAGGACCGCAGGTTGCGGTCTTCAAACTGCCTGCTATGATTAGAACAGTAATGATGCTTTTACTAGCAGTACAGTGAGTAATATTGACTGGAAAACCATTTTACAGGTTGACAGTTGACCATTATGGTTTTGGATTAGGAGTTGGATTGAGTCCTTTTGTTTTGGAAAGGCATGATGGTGGTAGTATGCAAGGGTGTCTGACCTCCAGTGAAAGGTGGCTATGTTCAATCCCCTGTGACCATTCTACAGCCTACTCGTGGGCATGTTTTCTTGGCCATGGTCATGTATAGAATCAACTCTTCTCTTTCATGTCAATGGAACGATAATTACAGATTCAATCAATTGCAAGTGGTGAAACTCAGCCCTCCCGAGGTCAGCAGGAGTTAAGACAGTTTGGAAAAGCAATGATTGCTTGTAACCTGAATAGGTGAAAACATACAACAACAACACAAAAATAACACAACATAGAGAAAATTTGCAGCACATACAAAAGCCCAAAGCTGATGTGCAGAATCATGGTCTTGAACCATGCCTACTAATCAGATCACCGTATGCCGGGGTCATTAAATGAGAAGTGGCTGCTTTTTTATCCTTATTAGGCCAAACCCACACATGACCGGTTTTGTCTGGGCCCTGGCGCACGCCCGCCCACTTAGAGCAAATAAATACAATCGGAACAGAGGAAGAAAAAATGACATAAGGCTAGAAAGGGGGACCCCTCTAGAGATTTTATCTGGTAATCACCGTTGCCAGCTCAGAACAACAATCCCCCGTCATGATCCACTGTGGGGCGTCACAGGAGCCATCCCAGAGCTGCACTGCCTGCTATTTCTGTACCGGCCTGTTGTTTCTCCTGGCATGTCTCTTGGAAACACTTCAGCTTTCTACAATGCCAATTGTTGTACGGGCCCGGCAGGTGACCTTCAGCTGCAGCTGTGCTGTGCAGTGCACTTTTATTTTAGAAGTGGGCCCGGCCCAGTGCTCACTGGTTGCATCCGGTCCAGACCACTGGTTGAGACTGGGTGGTTCAGTGGAATTATGTCCATGAGGCTCTTCTGCCTTTATGAGCTGTGGCAAGAGCTTTTACCCTGGGATGAGCTGCTGAACCTCTCACATTCATTTGATGGTCTTATACGTGTGTTTTACTTTTATCACGTGTCTTAACCTGTATGAATGGGGATGAAGGTTTAGTGTCAGGGATGTCTGGTGAATCAAGTTTTATGTCTGCCACTATATAAATTGATAAATCAAGCTGTGTTGAGTGACCATTCAAATAATTGCAGTTCTGCAATAAAATAATTAGACATGGAGAATTAATATTCATATTTATATAATATAATTATATTACAATCATTTAAGAATGATCTAACAGTTTGAATTGATTATGGAAAATCATATCAAAACAAGTGTACCGTTCTGGCAGATACATTAATATTCATACTTCTCTTGATTACCTCTCCGTGGCGTTGTGGTGCCACTGCAAACGTTATTTTAGGCGTCTGATGACTAGTTCATTGTCATAATTTTGCTAATCCAAGAGGCGGCCACAAACTCTTTCTTTTGAACTACTCTTTTGATGAGAATTTTTTATCCAAATTTGAATTATTTACCGTAACACTACTATGTGTATGTGTGTGTGTGTGTGTGTGTGTGTGTGTGTGTGTGTGTGTGTGTGTGTGTGTGTGTGTGTGTGTGTGTGTGTGTGTGCGTGTGTGTGTGTGTGTGCGTGTGTGTGCGTGTGTGCGTGTGTGGTGTGTTTGTGTGTGTGTGTGTGTGTGTGTGTGTGTGTGTTTCTGTGTGTGTGTGTGTGTGTGTGTGTGTGTGTGTGTGTGTGTGTGTGTGTGTGTGTGTGTGTGTGTGTGCGTGCGTGTGTGCGTGAATTAGTGTGTTCATGAGCAGCGTTTGCTATGTTACTATTTGCTTAAAAGTCGGCCCTAAAACTAATTCAGTTTGACCGCATGGGAAACATGTAGCATTATTCTAATGATAATAAAGGCTTAGCTTGATAAAATAGCTGCCAACCCGCCCTTAGTCACACTTCCATGAACATTTCAACAACAAAATAATTGATTCAACATCAAAGTTGGGCCATACAATAAGCTTTCTTAGTTGTAATTGTGCCTGACAGTTCTACGTTAGGTGATTTACTATGTTACTACCTATAGATCGGCATTATCTTTTTCCTTTCATGCTTTGTAACGATGTTTCACAATGCATGCAACCCAGGTTGGTTAGACCAATGTAGAACAACTAATTGGTCTAACCCACAACAAAGGTTCAATTACAGTGTTTGTCTGAACAACAACCGTATATCAGGCAGTGGCTAAGACAATCAATTGGTGAATGCAATGTCTGTGAGCATCACCAGCTGGCAAACTACAGTACCCTCCCCTGGTAACACATAACACATTTGGTCTGGAAATCCTGAAGGGCCTACATGCCTGAACCATTCCACGGTTATCGTCTTTGTCCTTTTTTAAATGTCCGAACCATCCATTCCTCATTCATTTAATTTCATGGATCGTATTCCTCCAACCTGTTGGACAGTTTTTGTAACGGTGAAATGTGTGTGCTCAGGGCAGCTGCACCAATTACGGCCTTCCTCTTGAGGAGTTAGGCTTTTGATTGGGGCCACCGTATCTTAATGAGTAGCAGCGCGACCCCCACTTCACTCAACTGCTCGGTGAAAAACTGGTTGAAACAGGATGACAGCGTGTCTATCTAATGATGTGCACACATTTCCTAGATAATCAAGCCCAATTTTTCGGTGAATACTCAAGTGCACTATACGATTTAGCTCTCATTTAGCAGATTTTAGCCAAAGTGACCAACGTTGTTTTTAGATGCAGGTAGTGGTTTGGGCATCTTGCTCAGGGATGCCTACAAGTTCCTAGGGTGTGGATATTAGGCATCATACCCAGTACCTTACGGCTTGGAGTCAAAGCTATAGCCACTGCTACCAATATCCTGCCCCCACTTTCAGACATTTTTTTTATACATGTCAGTCAGCACACTTTTAAATTGTGTCTATAAGTCAATGTGACCAAGCACGGTAGAAATACAGATGTTGCATTTGCACGATTGTGTGCAATGTGAAGGACATCAGATTAAATTCAATATGATTATATGGTCCTCCAGAGAGGAAATCTACTGGCCCCAGTCGACATCACAACAGTGTGCCGGTGTCCCTCTCCTCCCTTGTTACTGACCTGGGCTGCCCCTGAGTCTGATCGATCTGACATTGTTTTTATTTGTTTTAAGACCACCTTTCCCTGTACACAAGCCCTGAAACAGCTTATAGACTACAGCCATCTAGGTTTCAAACGCATGTTTGATAAAATGTTTATTGTTTCCTCCAACTAAATCATTGTGGGGCAATTATTTCCATTGATATTGAAAAGCATCTGGCTTGTTCCTTGCGCCAATCAACTCCCTTAAGCGGTCCGGTTCTTTGCTTTTTTTGACAGGGAAAGGATAATTATAGAAACATGTTTTCCCAATAGATCTGCCATGGATTTCTCTCCCTGTCTGTTCGATCTAATAATTTATGTGGAAGCAACACATTAGCAATACCTTGATTTGCGAGCCAATCAGATCCTTAATCAGTAACCCCAAACAGCCAATCAAAGGCAATTTAAACAACCCGAAGAAAATAAATGTCATGTCTCTAAGGCAAGCTATTTAAATCAAGGCTAATGTGTTAAAAAACTGAAATAATTTAAAAATGACAAAAGCCTTTGAAGATAATTTAAAAAGGAAAAAAATTATATACTGTATTTAAAAAAAATGGCAGCAGCTTCCATTTATGAACAGGGTGACTATGGTTACTATGGCTATATGATGAAGCCACACTTGCGTGAGTGCCACCCACAATCTGGGAGCCCGACGAAGTCCCTTCATTTTCCAGTCTCCAGACATGCACCTCTGGGAGGGTTGAGTGGTCGAGCTGTCAAGACAATAAGCGGCGTCTTGGTATGTGATTGATTTGACCTTCATTCCAACCAGAGTTCCTCTTGGATGTTATAACCGTTGTTCTCAAGTCCTGTGGGAAATTGGACACCATTTAAAATGTATGATGTTTTTTTGTGTGAAGTTAAAATAGAAAAACATAACAGATAGTCAAGCACGTTTGCCACTGCTCTACTATCTCTGTTCGACCTGGATAGAAAACATCATCAAGTATGACATTCTTTTGGCCCCTGTTTTCTCAGTCTGTGTTAATAGAAAATAAGCATCCAGGGGATAGCCATCAGTTTCCACATGCTCAGAAATTGCTTTCTTGACCATAGGTGGTCTACTGACTGATTGCCATCACACTATTGACAAAACATAGCTGACTAGAAAACACACAAACAAACACACACACACACCCACACACATACACACACAATCACACACTCACACACACATACACACATGCACAATCACAATCAATCAAACACTCACTCACACACCTTACTATTTAAGAAGACTGCATTAAAAGATACAAACTATATAATGCACGTTGAGAACATATGGATTGAGGTTTTTTTATGTTGATGGTGTTGCATTGATGACTAAACTTGTCGCGCCGGAAAAATGTATAATAATAAACAGTATAAATATCGCTACAGGGGCATAACAGCCACTGTATTCTAACTGAATCAATTTGAATCAAACTGCTGCGCGTCCATTAGTAGCTCTAACATTCAGCAGGTGCGTGCAGACTTGAGGTGGATGCTAATCATTGTAGAAGGAGGTGAATCATCAGAAGCACAGCGGTTCTATGACCAATAGGATGGAAAGGCTCCTGACCTGGGTCATAGGACCAAGAACAGGGAAAAAGGGATATCACTACCTATCATTTCATATAATTGTGTTGCAATGCTGTGACTTACAATGACTTCATCTTTGGAGGATGGATAGAAAGACAGACGGATGGAAGGAAAGACAGACAGACATAATACTCATACATCTTAAAAAGATTAAACTCCCTGCTAAACAGTGTGCTCCACAGTATTCTGATAGCCTGCTGAGACTCAAGCGATGCGTTGTCCAACACATGCAACACGTTGTCATTGACACTCATCATGCTGTTTGAGTCCCACTGTTTCATACACACGGACACATATGGTTAATTTTCCCTCTCCCCGGGAAACAGGGACATTGGGAGATTAGATAAAAGGATGTGACAGGTTGAAAGGTGGTTCTTTCATGATGTCAGTTGTTGAAAGGCAGAAGGTATAGTAAAGTGAGAAATCAGACTAAGAAATGTAATTGGTTCATGTTTTTCCATTGATTGTCGTTCAAAGGACTTTAGGTCTTTCATAAAACCACTGTATAAATGATTTTTGTCGTGCCCACTAAGATACAATATTGCATAACAACCCATAACTTTTATCGGTAAGATCTTCCATGAATCTCAAAGCTAACTGAGTGAAATCGTACCAGCAGGCTCTCCAGCACTCATTGTTTTAACTTTTGTTATCTTTTAAGAGATTGTACATCTTTAGCCTTTAGTTGCCTGGGCACAGGTTAGAAAACACGAGGAAGCACTAAGGGGACACGTTACAATGTGATTTGAAATGACATCGTCCATGCTGTTTTGACAACACAAAAGGAGGACTTTGACGTTATGGTGACGTCCTTTCTTCCCTTTTCTTCTAAAAATTGCCAAGCATTTACTCTCCATGTGTCAGAAACATATGGTGGGCGATCGCTCTGGAATTGAAGCCCCCTCCTTTCGCATGTATTATAGATATGTTGGCTCAATGTAAATCAGCAGTCTGTCACAATGGGCTGCAAAGGCAGTTGTACAAAGTAAACGAGCATCTCACTAAGTTAGTAAGAAAGTAAGTGATAAAAGACGCTGTTTTAGAAGTCTGTTAAGTTTGGTGTTTTGTGTATTTGTTACTCCTTGTGCAGTTCAATACAATTTTCTTCCCTCATGCAACGTGAAATTGTCCAATTTCTAAGACAATAGCACATACTGTATACTCTAAAGATCCCTGTTGGTCAACTATTTAAGCTACACCAATCAATATTTTCCAGAAAGAAAGCCCCTAACCCTACCCTTTTTATAAATCCTGTTATGAACACACTAGCCAACAGTACAGCAAGCAAACTCAGTTATGGCTACACGGACATTGTTAATTTGTCCTGACTTTTAAATCTCCCAACTTCTACCACCAACCACACAACAGAGAAAGTGAATAATGTGTCAAACCTAATACAGAACTTATACCCTTCTGTATGGATGCAGTCTGGAAAACAGAAGTCCACTAGTACCAAGGTCTGTTCATATCTCAGCAAGGCTGAACAGCTGAATTCTCAGGGTTTACAGATTCAGACGTGCCCCGTTCGACAACGTTCAGGAAGTTCACCGCCTTCGACCACAGATGAGCAACATACACTGTCAGACATGGCTCTCTGCGGTAGCAGCTCTGCTCTAAGGTCGGAGTCACCCATAACCTCTTCATTTAGAGAAACAGGAGCTATCTTGCTGTAAATAATGGGCGCACAGCCACGACTCAGGTCAATACTGAGGATCCCAAGCATTTGTGGAGGGAATTGTATCTGTCTGTTGACAGCATTATTTTTGCTTTCTGTTAATACTAATGGCCACAATTTATAAATCCCAATGTAACCATTAGTATCAGTAAGTATGTTGATATATCCAGTAATGCACAACTCAGCGTTTTTTATAGTCATTCCAAAAAAGTATTAATTCTTGAAATAGTTGAATGGAAACTAAATATAAGTGTGCAGCAGCTTGATGCACTTGAATTTACAATCTATTGTGGTATATGCTTGTGGCTCGTTTCTAATTCTCTCTCTTATTTTCTACTAATTGGTATTGCTCTGTATTCGTAATTGTGTATCGGCACTTTGGTGTTTTAATATTTTCTAACTTATTAATTAATTAATTATTTAATCCTTAATTAAAAAAGGGTTAGTAATAAAACTTATAGAATGAGATCTTTTCAACTAAAACTATAATAAAAACGACAAGGAACCTCTTAACATAAAAATTGAAACCAAACAGAACTGAGATAAAACCTAGAAATACAATAAAAATAGCAACTTGTTGAAAGAAAAATAATAAAAACTGAAAAAACACATTTGTACATAAGTTGATACAAACATACACACACACATACACACACGTACTCACGCACGCACGCACGCACGCACGCACGCACGCACGCACGCACGCACGCACGCACGCACGCACGCACGCACGCACGCACGCACGCACGCACACACACACACACACACACACACACACACACACACACACACACACACTTACACACACACACACTTACACACACACACACACACACACACACACATACATAGATACATACATACATACATACATACATACATACATACATACATACATACATACATACATACATACATACATACATACATACATACATACATACATACATACATACATACATACATACATACATACATACATAAACATTCATGCATACAGATATGCATACAAAACCCACACATATACATATTTTGGTTAAAGAATCACTGTTATAATTGTACTAATATTATTGGACTGTTACCCCATTGCTCTGCCTCTGAATGATGCAACATTGCTTTTTTCAGCATTTGCTAAGAGGTCATAGAGCCTGAAGTGATCTGTCCTATAGATTAGATGCTTGTTAGATGTGAATAATCAATATAAATTCAGCCAGTGAACACATCTTTATATTGTTTTCCGAATTCTTCCAAAGATCTTTATTTGAATGCCCTTGTCATTATGTTGCAAAAACCCAATTTCCAGCAGTGATTGATGAAATAGCATTATTGTTATTGTTATATCCATTGCATTCCACTCAGTTGCATATTACAGTTGATACTTTGGATTAGCATGCCTATGCCCATTGCCCAGGTGCCAACAGCTGTGTGAGTTACTATGCAACAAATAGCTGGAATAAACTCCCTGAGGATTTAAGACTTGCCCCAACTCTGAGCACCTTCAAAACAAGATTGAAGACTTTTATGTTTGCTTTAGCTTTCTGCTAAATCTTAAATACTTTAGCTTTATTTTACTAAAATGCCTTTTTAACTCACTTTCAATTTTACTTACTAAAAAGCCTTTTTAACTTTCTATTTTACTAATTTCTTTGCATATGTTTTCTTTTCTTTTTTAATGTATAACAATGTTTATATGTGAAGCACTTTGAGTCTGCCTTGTGTATGAAAAGTGCTATATAAATAAAGTTGCCTTGCCTTGCCTTGCCTTGAGTTACTTTTTTCAATATATTCCTTTGAAAAGGTGGAGTTTCAACTTGTTTAATGTAATTATCTTAGTTTTGCCATAGTCTAAGGAGAAAACGGATACATCGATCAGTTATTGCCTTAGTCGGTGCATTATACCGATTTTAAATGTTTCCAGCATTATTTTAAAGCATGCATTCGTAAGAATATGGCGACAACCAAATAGAGGACTGCTGTGTTTGGAGATCTTCTGTCCTACGCATTTGTGCCAGCCAGATGCAAATCTGACATGTTGTTAAAAAGGTTTGGCAAGCAAAGCCCCTGCGAAATTTTTAATGTAAAGTTTGTTTTGGGGGGGGGGGGGGGAGAGAAAATATGTCATTTCGACTCGTGGTTTAATCCAACGTAAGAGGGTGTAGACCAATCGGAGCCCTACGCTCCACCCTACCTGTCTCCTTCCTCCCCTTTTCCACCCGCGCGGTCAGAAGGGAGCACGAGCCGCTGCCGTCCACATCTGGAGACGCTTTCTCTCCTCAACTAACTTAAGTTAACTTCCAATAAACTCTGCACAGGAATAGGACTCGTTTGTGAAGTAGCTTTTTTTTTGTGCTTCAAGGTATATTTGGCTACCCTTAATAGTAAGTAGTGATTCTTAAATCTAATCTGGCCGTATTCCGGACTCCCTGCGTTAGCTTCAGCAGTATGAATAAACAGTGAGTGTGACTCGGAGGGTTCATAGCCTACGTTGTGTAGCGAAGTGTAAACTTTGTTGTTGTCCTGCCAAAAGCTGTTTAATACGCTAACTTCACGATGCTCTGAGATACCACAAAGCGAGCCGTGGGCAAAGTAAATGTCTTGAGTTGACCAGGACGAACTGAGAGTGCCATAGTCCCAACGTTTCTGATTCATTCAGGTTTCTACTAGAACAACGTGTTATGTGTTCTCCACATTTCCACTTCTTATTTGTTACTATCTGCAGCATATGAGACTCTGTTCAACAACTTGCTGCTAAATAGTCCATCCCATCGCTGATGGGGACATGAACCGTATGGACTCCTGTCTCCGATCCGTGATGGAGTGATGGCGTTTTATTTCCCAGCATTGACACAACATTTGGACAAAAAAAAGTCATTTCGGAGCTAAAGGCTGGGATATGGCACACAACGAGGCTCCATACTGAAGTGTTTAAGTTAGACCGAGGGGAAATTTAAAAGCCCTAAAAATACAGCGCTGTTTTTTCCCCCTACAAAGAATCATTTGAACTTCCCACCGCAGACCGAGAGCGACATAAATAGTTCTGACATGTGGATGTAATTTCAGAAGAAGAAAAAAAGAGACAGATGCAGAGAAATAGAGTGAGCACAATCTGAGGGTATAGATTAGAGGGGGGAAATTTGAGGGCCAAAGTAGAGATTATAGAGTTATGATTTCACAAGCCACTATCGGCATCAAGAGGCCAGATGCAGGGGACATGCCTCGTGCCAGTCTGAAGATAGTTAAGTAGATTCATTCGTTTTGATCTCGCCACCATCGCCGTTTGTTTTGAGCCCTGAATCGACTGTTGGAGTTCAGAGTAGAGCCTCAAGTCAGGCATGGGATCCAATCTCCTGCTCCACAATTTGGACTTTCTGCTCATCTCACTACTCGGCAGTATATGTCTGGTAAGTAATGTCCTGGCATATTGATAAAAAAAATGTTGGTGAAAGGGTGGAAAATGCAATTATTTGCTTAATGCTGGGCATTATTGTCAATATGTTATTATCATGCATTATTGATTGTGTACATGGGGTCACAAGGTTTATTATGTACAATGTTCAAGTCCTGTGTGTATTGCTGCCAACACACGAATACTATGAAGAAGATCTGTTATATTGCCAAATATTGATATCGCAATCAGGCTCCCCACAGCTATAGTCTATGCATGGTCCCAGTTTGCTTACACTCTGACCCTGTGGTCTTCTAGAGTGATTCACACAGCATCATCAATGAAACTTAAGGTACTACTATACTGTTACTGTCCCCCTCTTGTTCCCTGGAGAGAGTGCATTACTATACATAACCCAAACAATTAGCCTTATGATGTGTGTAAATGCATGCTTTCCCATGAAACACACAAAAACACACAAAAACACACACACACACACACACACACACACACACACACACACACACACACACACACACACACACACACACACACACACGCACACACTGCAGCCTCATCATTCAAAGTGAACAAAACGTGAACATGTTGGATCTTCCGAGCCCCACCTCCTTCTCACCTTTATTAATATTTTATCCACGCCGTGTGTCACATTAGTAGCATCATCCACAAGGCTGCTCCTGCTCTGCACACACAGAGGTTTTCGAGCAGCCAGAAAGAGTGAGAGCAGTGCCCCAATGGTTGTGTGTGTTTTGGATCAGGCTCTCTGCATTCAACAGGCGGTGCGCCCAAGCTCTGAGGTACAGAGCCATTTCCCCATGATGTGGTCCATCAGTGTGCCGCAATGGACCTCTAGGCTCATAGGCACATTGGTTTGGATGGCAGAGGAAAACAATTATGGCCCTAGCTGTGTATTTATAGCCGATTCAACATTCACATGTAGAAGGCTGTGTTTGTTCATACGCTTGATCTGTTTTTAGTAGTTCATTGTTTGGTTTGTTTAGTTGAGCAGTCCCCAACACCCTTACACAATGCCGACAAAGGACATCACTGTACATGGCCCGACCATACAAGAAACTTTTGCATCGATACTTCAAGTATTCAAGTCAAAGTCTCACGCAAGATTGGTGTTTGCTATGAATATAAATACATGTGTTTATGTGTTTGTTTTTTTAGTGGGTAATTCTCGGGGTTGACTGATAGCCGGCATTGTGACATCTATCACTATTGTTTCACAAATAAGCAATTCCCAGACAAATTCCCTGGAGCTGTTTTTGGTATTCTTGACTAAACAAAGTCCCGCTCTCTATTATTATGGCATTTATTTAATGGAATATGGCTGCTCAGGAAAGTTGGTTAGCATATCCTATAATTTGTACATTCTTGGACTTGTGATTCGTGCACCATGTTTACCGTGTGTGTGTGTGTGTGTGTGTGTGTGTGTGTGTGTGTGTGTGTGTGTGTGTGTGTGTGTGTGTGTGTGTGTGTGTGTGTGTGTGTGTGTGTGTGTGTGTGTGTGTGTGTGTGTGTGTGTGTGTGTTTGCACTCTCACTAGGTAAGGTCAATAAATAGTGGTATCTGTAGTACTTCTAGATCAAGAGTTTGAGGAGCTAGGGTTGTACGGACCGGGATGCTGTATTCATTCTTGATTCTTCACACGTTTTTGCTGCTACTCCCACTTTTTTCTTCTTCATCTTGCTCTAAGACTTTGTCTTCTCTCATCAGCAGCATCATCATCATAATAATCATCATCATCATCATCTTCTTAATCATCACCCTCCTCTTAACGATATGAGTGGTGTTAGTATTTGTAGTATATGTTTATTTTGTTATACATTTTTACTCTTTTCATCTTAAACACATACGAGAACCAGCATAGGAATATTCAATGAGTGTTGACAGAATCAGGCAGAATGTTTTATAAAAAAACAACTGTTCTATGGGTTAAGGTTTTATTGACTTGGACCTGGGACAAACCAAGTTAACTGTCTTCCAAAGCTGGAAAATTATAGGGCAAGCCATTTTCTTCAAGTTTATTTTTTTAATGGAAATAACACAAAATTGCAGCGTGTGACCCCACTTCCCCTGGCACAGCTGCATTTCAACATCTCAGTCCGATCCCCACCCATCATTAACATGTGGATATGGTTATGCTTGTGTGACACTATTAAATTAATAATGAATAATAAATCCATAACAGCTTATTCACATTAACAATTTGAATGACATTGTATTTAAATGTAGGCCGTATGCCCTTAACCATCAGTGTCCACAAGCATCTTACCCTAATGCTAACCCTCATGTATGAATACAAGAGGATAAGTCATTGGTGATTTGCTCTATATATATATATATATATATATATATACACGTGTCGCGCACGTCTTATATGCCATGATCAAAGTTAGAATTCCCATAAACAAAACATGATTGCGTTTTGCATATCTCTTATTTTTCCCCTTGATTTCCTCATAAATTTAGCAGCCCTTGAGAATGTTAGCTGTGACTTGCATGACTGATACACTTGCTTGTGCTCCTTCCTATATTCCACTGGTTCCTTATCTGCCGTATACCAAACACAGAGGAAACCGTTGCTTATTGCTTTCCCATTTGGGTAATGTAAGCCATCCCAGGGGTGATTCTGTGTGGTCTAGGCCAGTGGGGTCTCACCTCTAATGTCAATTTTTATGAAGACGTTTCGGTACCCCTTTATGCTTGTGCGACACGTCAAGATTAATGAATAATAAAACATAACCCATAAATAAATCCATATTTTTTGAATGACATTGTATTTAATTATTGGCCGTATGCCCTCAACCATCAAGAATAACATCCCGTGTACCACCTGCAGTACCGTAGCGTACTGGTCCAGGTGTTTTGTTACTGGAGCTAGTTTGTTATTTGGAATTGCATTACCTTTTCATAGTGATTCCATAAATACTCTGCCATTTATTTTATGTATGTCGATAAAGAATGGATGGATGTGCAGTGGGTGTATTGATTGTGGCTTGCATTAATTGTATGGTCCCTTGGTTTTAAGAGTAATCGATCAAATTAACTTGGGGCAAACACTGTGTGTGACCAATACTAGTATGTTTCTCTTATGTGGTCCCCTAATTATAAGGTTTCAGGGTTTTTCCTTAATAGCATTTTCACATTCAGCAAGGTTTCACAGACACTGGATGTTTTGCTTTGACGTTGATATTTTGTCATACACATCATACACAACATGCGGGCAGATCTACTTTTTGTGGGCATGGCATTTGTCTCCTGTAATTATAATGATGCCAATAAATGCTTGCGTTATCATTCCAAGATAATTACGACAGTGTAATAGCAGTGTACTCTCAGACCTAATTCAAATGTGGGTTCATCATGTATGGTTGCATTGATGGCAGTTGTTTGCATGGACAAAATTCAGTTCATGCTGGGTTTAAAGAATATATTTTATAGTATATAGTAATGTAATTTTTGACTTACAATAAGTCCCTTTAACCATGAAGATTAAACCCAGAGATTGCAAGAATAATGCAAGCACATTCAATTGATATAATAAGCAAACTGCATCAAGTGCTACGTTTTAAAAATGAGAGTTTTATTATTATATTTATTTTAATATTTATATTTATTATATTATATTGTCTTTTTTCATTGGCCAAGATCAATTCTGAACAGATGAGTTCTCAGACTGTTACAGCAGACGTGTAGGGTATCTGAAGCCCTGTTGTCAGGGACAGCTCATTCCACCATTGGGGAGCAAGAACAGCAAACTATTGCGATTCTGCAATAGGGTTGCAGATTTACTACTGCTCACAAAATCCATCCATCCTTACAATCCATCACACAGTTCAAAAAAGCATATAAATTGTTACTCCTCAACACATACACTTGCAAACACTGACTTATACGTGCTATGCCCCTGTTATGTGTTGTATGTAAATGTTATATGTGCTGCAGAACAGGAACCTGCTGGAAATCATCTATTTTACTGAGACAGGCCCGTTTTATATTGTAACTTTGTTATTTCTAATATTTTCCTGTATAATAAATAAAAAGAAAGAAGAAAGAAAAATAGAAAAATGTATTGCTTTGCTTAGGTACGGAAGAGACCCTTTACTTATAATTATTAAATGTTAAGTGACGCTCTGCTATGGAGAGAGATACCTAAAGTTATAATTCTGAATGAGGATGAGAAAGAGGTGTAGAGTGGACTGCTATTTAGCCAGCACCCAGGGCTCAGGGAACTCCCAGCACTAATCTCCAAAACACAGGATCAAAATGATTCAGTGTCGTTGTCCCAAAGCCACCTTTACCTTTGATTAAAACAATCTATTCTTAAGTCCACCGTCTACGCCCTTCCTAAAGCAGCTTTTCAAGTGATGCAGAGAATTACCTGTCAAATCTGCCTCAGGTCTCTATAGGTGATGGTATGTTTTAAAATGAGAATGGTTTCATGCTTTAAGACAATAATAGGAGTCTATTGCACCGCACAGGAAGATGTTTTTGCCGTTCACCAGACAGACAATACTAGTACGGCAATGCTATTAAAGCTATAGTAGTTGGTTGGATGAAGTGGATTTCCTAGTCAGATAGATGTACAGGTCAGGGCTGAGGACTGAATAACGAGCAGCCAGTGAGGGAAGTGTGTGAGTGTGGCATTCCCACAGTACTGAATCTAAAGCACTGTAGTTGTCCAGTCACTCTCCAGTGACATCACCAACCCATGGAGATGTAGGAGAGACATAAATGGCTGTGCAGGCCTGGGGATGTGAAGCTCTCACACTCACCTCCTCACGTGATAATGAGATAATTAAGTTTACCCCCAGGATATGATGAACACATTTCTTCTCGTGCGTCGCTGTTTGACAGTATCGAACAGTATCCTGAACGACTCACTGCGTTTCTCCTATTGTGGCTCCGGCCGGGTGATTGAAGTTCTCCTTGTTTAGTGAAAACATTGGCAGGCTCAGCACACTATCAACCCTGTTTGGGACAGGCAAATCGAAGAGTAACACAAGAGCAGGCCAGGGAATAAGACGAGATAGCCAACGCTAATCCATAATTCATGCCCGTGTGTGTGATAAGAAAAAGCTATGTTATAAATACTCCAAATGCGCCTTTTTGAGAGTCGCACTGGGCACATTAACATCAGAGCACTGACCTGTGTCAACGCCAGGCCATTTGAGGAGACCAGGATTAACTGTGGTCCGTCCTACATTACATGACACGGGTGATCCTGAATGAAAAAATATAAACCCATCTCATCCTCTTTTATCCTCTAATGCATTTAGTTTGAAAGGCTGCCAATTAATTAACCGCTGATTGCTAATAAGCATAATTGTTTACCATGGTTACAGGATCAAAACACAACTGAAATGTTGTTCAAAGGAATTCACCTCCCGTTGACCCATGCCGAAGTAATCTCAGCCAAGGGACTAACTTTTGTTAGTTCTGTTTGTTGTTTTTCTCTGTGCTCTGTGCTCTGTTCAGTTTTGTACTGTAAGATTTGAAGCATCATTTGAATCCCCTTTAGCTGTATTCATTCACTCATTCTGTGGTATTGTTCGGTCGCGTTAGAGTATTAAGGGAACACTTCAGGGCTTCTTATGGCTTACTAGTGGTTTTGACAGTTGTCTATAGGAATCAACATCCATTCTGTCAGCCATTTAAGGACACCAAAATGCATGTGGAGTATTGAAGAACAAGTCTTGCATGACAGTTCTCAGTTCTTGTCACCCACTGATGAATGGAAATAGAAAGGAGGGTTCGCAGCATGAGAATTCATGAGGGAGTATTCCATCAAGCCTACAAGAATGGACATGGGATCCACCCAATTTAATATGCCATGCTTTCCATGTGGTTGGCAGAGTTACAACAAACCATGACTGTAAATAAATGACCATACCCCATGCTTTGAACTTTAAAAAAGCATGGGGTACGGTCACTTACCTGTATAAAGCCCCATACCGGCTGTCATCATTGGTTGCTTGACCTTATTTTGTGATAAACATCCTACAACACTACATTGCCCTTTACTTTTTATTTTATTAAGCACTGGCACACGCTTTGGTAATTTTACATTTATTTGAGTTGAGTGGATTTTTTATTAATTTAGACAAATATTTATGTCTAATTTTTGTAAAGAAAATATTTATTTAAAGTTTTTTGTCTTTATCTTTTTCTTTCTTCCTGTTATATAACACAATCTGCTGCGTTTAGTGGCAGTGCTGGGCCCTGAGATGGCTCTTGAGCAAGTCCGGTAGCTTGTATATGTTGATAGCAGAGTGTTGGGTTTCATTGCCATGCTAAGGCTAGACCATGGCTGTGTTTGACTCAGGAAAAGGCTTGTTTTCTTGACTTCCCATGACCTCCTCCATTTTTTCCCTTTTCCACTTGAAGAATGCTAGAGTGTGAGTAACTCAATGCCACTTTAACACCTCACTGAAGACATTAGCCCATGGACGCCAAATGTCTGAATGATATCATTGTCTCTGCTGTGGAAAACCCTCCTTAGCTTGCTGTGCATCTTCTGCTGAAGAAAAAGCTAATGAACATACAGACGGGGAAAAAATAAAACATACATGTTTGAAGAGGATGGGATCAAATGGAAAAATAATAAAAAGGATATAATTTACCATAACGTAATTAGCTTTTTAATTGTGAATATATTGCTCATTTGGACATTACTCACTCAAGAATAATCTACTTTGCCTGCTCATTTGTACCTATTAATAATAATACTTTTTGGCAGCAGGCTTCTTCAGAACATAAACTTTGACAGAATGTGTTCTGTCATAATAATAATGGGCCAAGACTGCAATATTACTGGTTTACTGGTTTTACTACGTTAAAGCAGAACTCCGTCCCCGATACAACCACAAATGTGGGGCCATTGCTGTTCTTGTTGACTCGCATTAGAAATGAAAAGAGTGATATTTTAAGTTACGAGGCAAACACTTCAGACCAAGATCCACAAATGAGCTATGTGTATCTTCTATTTGTAATAACTTATCTTTTTCAGATCTGGAATTGAAGAAAGCCTACGTTTGACAGAAGCACTATAACAATTAAGACAAGGGAAGGACACTGGGATTATTTTGATTGCCCTGACTATGGTCTTGTCCTGCTCAATCCATCCTTTTTTCACCACTTACCAGCTGAATGAACGCGTTGGCACTGCATTCCTTGTGGGCAAAATCCCTGGAATCCCATATTACCTCAATAGCGTTGACGTGTAAAAATTCTCAGCCAGGGAGCTTGCTTTGCCCATTGACAGAAGCCACTCCTGCCCCCGCCCCTCTCCACTGTTGCAGAAGGGTTTGAGGTTTATACACAGGACAAACTGAAGGTCTGCATTTCTTTGCCTTATCTGACAATGCAGTAAATTGAAAGTATCTTTATCTTTATGTCTTTATGGATAGACAGAAATCCTTTGGGAAGAGAAAATGAAGGCTCTCTATAGCTGAGATCAGCCTCGCAGCTCCACATATCCGGACAGGCGTTTAGGTGATTTAAGGGATGCAGGTCCATTTTTTCAGTGGAGATCTCGCTGGCTCGCTGGGGTTATGGCTGAGACGGGAGTGCACTTTAAAAAGGTTCCTCTATGAGCTTCATTGCAAACCTCTGGGGCTTTAGTGGTTTGTACGTGTTCAGTTCACAGCTTTCCGATTTTCCAGCAAAGAGTATGAATTCCTCTCAGTGCAGATCAGGCCGGATCGAAGCCAATGCAAATTGAGATAACAAGGTTGACTTCCTTAGCTGGATGCTATTCATCAGCAGAGCACTGAAACGCTATGGGTGGCTGCAAGGTTGTTGATTTATTAACACTTCATTGTGGGGCTTGGCGATTTGTGTATGTATTTTGTATATTTGTATATATTTTTAAATAATAATTGTCTCAAATGATTTAGACCCTGATTCCTTGGACCAAAGTATATGATCCATTGTTTTCAAAATCATAATGAACCCATTTTATTTTACTGCGTAAATGGTGACCATATCTTTTTTGATTTAATATGTCACCACATCTGTTATCACTTCCACTTCCATACAGCTGAAGTAATCCTGAAACTTTTTTAGGAATGAGTGTCGGTTTTGAGGGTTGAGCTTCTCACCATAATGCCACAGTGTGTGGCGCATTTCATATGCAACGTCACTCAGTATAACACTCATTCCCAACGACGGTACTAAAAAGTATCACAAAGTTGCCTTGGGTCATAACGCCAACCCTTCCCAGAACTTCCCAGGACTCTCCCGCCAATAAAATTTTTGCATTGGGTGGAGAGTTTGTTCCAGCTGAAACAGCGTGTTGACTTGCTCTTTAAGGCAAAATAAATCTGCGAAGTATAGAACTCTTTCTAACTCTCAATTTTGTGGTTCAGCAATTTCGAAGCCATTTCAAATCCCTTTCAACCCCTACTTCAAAGGATCAATACAAAATAAGGCTTTCGGCAAGGCTAAAAAAAAGAGATGTTAAGAAAAAAACAGCTTGAAGTTTGTTTAGCACCATGCACCCTATACCAAGTACACAAGGGAAATTACTTTTGATGAACAGTACTTAGTTAATAATAAAACAGTCGGGGGGTTTCAGGATGAAAGCATGGCTTTAGTTTTCAGGTTTTGGGTATTTAATTGTTCAAGTTGCACATTAATAGAACACTGCAAAAAGGGATAAACGTCATAGTGATACATTTTTCTCATTAACTGGAAATCTCTGTCATATCCTTTTCTCATATTGAGATACATATTTCTGTCATTATAATGACATCTTTCCAGCCACAGCTCTGTCAGTTACGGTGTACAGACAAGACCTATTTTATACAGTCGATGGCCCAACACATATTTTGGGGGAAGTGGACTAACCACTGTATTTTACAGCGCTTTGTCTTACAAAGAACCCGTTTCCATTGTTTGTTGCAAGGTTAACACATACCACTATGCGGGCAGCAGACCGTGATTTAGGCTTCAACATGAGCACACTGCAAAGAAAGTGCAGTATATTTATTTAGAAAAAAATATTCAACAACAAGCACACAATCAAGTAATAGCATTACCCGTCACTGATTCTGCAGAGCTACCTGCACTGAAATACCGTGTCTCACGATTTATGAATGAAATGCTGATTAAATAAGAAAAAACCCTAACATTGAACTGCCATTGGAAAGCCATAAAGAGTCTTCCAAGTAATCATCATATTCAAAAAGTATTTTTCAAAAACATATGTAATAGGTAATAGCTCTCACGTTATGCAGAGAAGCCAAAATAAGTGTCATGTGCTTTTGTCATCTTATTTTCTCCTTTTAGTTGCAAGCTTGGCAGCTGAAATATAACAATGGAGAACATTTTTCATTTTTTCTTAAAGAGCCCATGCCATTAAAATCACATTTTTCTTGTTGTTTGTTAAATAACATAGGCCTGAATAAGTTTGTGAGCTGTGGTAAGTTTGAAATCTATGCAGTTTGTCTGCTGAATGCAATAGGCAATGAAAGGAAAAAGGCAGAAGAAATTAGCCGATCTGGATAAGGTGACACTGTGACGTAGCGTTGTCAAACTATTATTCATGGCCCTGCCCACTTGGTTGGTTCGTAACCACCCACAAGAATTCTGAAGGAGTCGTGATTGAGCTAGTGCTAAATGCTAATACGTGTATGGTAGTTGCTTAGTTCGTAGTAACAGGCGAGTTACAGAATTTTGAATGCAATGGCAGAACGACATCGAAGTACATGAACTGCGACATGCTGCCTGCCGCCGGTTGCCGCGGCGCGAGGCACCACCGCCGCGAAGCACCACCACCCGGCAGCGGGCAGCCGGGCGGTGGTGCCTTGCGCCGGCAGCAGGCAGCAGGCAGCAGGCAGCAGGCAGCGCGCGGTTCTGTCTACTACAGATTGATGTGGAAGTGGAAGAACCAGAGACGTCGGAGAACCCGACGAAGTCCTTTGTGATTCATTATATCGTCTGGACGTGCACACAGCTTTTGGCCGTGATAATATGTATTATTTGATATAGATATCTATGTATTATATGATATTATTTAGATATAGAGCTCCAGGACTGTAACGCAAGTGTTGTACACTTCCTTGTTATTTGGATAACCGTTCTGCTGTTGGTGTGATGGCGCACGTCGGACTCTCGTCTATGGTATTTCTACAACTAGACCCGTAGTGGGGGTTATCTCAGCCATGGTTGAGAATGAATTGGGGGAAAGGAACTTTGGCTTTGACTCCCTGAAGTCATGAACCACGACATGGAGGAGAAAGGGATTGTTGACCGCGGTCGTCTCTAGGGATGCACCGATCCGATATTTGTATCGGTATCGGTACCGATATTGAAGAAATTTCTAGATCGGGTATCGGTGACAAATGGGCCGATCCATATTTAAAAAAAAAAAAAATTTTTTTTTTTTTTTTTTTTTTTTAACGTTTATGTACATACTTGAATCCTATTCCTACTACCTTGCTGCTTTGATTATTGAATTTCCCACGAAAATGTTCTCACGGGATTAATAAAAGTGTATCTATCTATCTATTGGCTGATCTATTCAGTTTCTATGCTGTGCGCTGTGAGTGACGTCATAAACAAGCAACACGCCGTGCGGAGCCTACAGTGATTGCAAAATGGAGCAAGCAAAAGGATCTGCTATCTGGAGCTATTTCACTTTACCTAAGCCAGCAAGCTCCACGGCTACATGCAACATATGCAAAGTAAATGTCCCGAGGGGTGGTACTAAACCTTCTAGCTTTAATACCACAAACCTTATAAAGCACCTCAAAAAATTCAAGTCTCATGATCCCAGTCTTTTCCCCTCAATGAAACTTAGTTTGTAGCCATAATTTCGCGCTGTTTTTCTATATCGGTATCGGATCGGCATCGGCCGATACTAAACCTCAGATATCGGTATCGGTATCGGAGGTGAAAAAAGCGGATCGGTGCATCCCTAGTCGTCTCCCGCCGGAGCCTATGGACCACCGCCTCGGCTTCAGGATGCGGTGATTAGCGCTGACCGCTGCCGAGGCGGCGGGAAGCAGGGCTCAAGCGGGATACAATCGCGGCCAACAATCCCTTTCTCCTCCATTTCGTGGTTCATGTAGCCTACTTCAGGGAGTCAAAGCCAAAGTTCCTTTCCCCCAATTCATTCTCAACCATGGCTGAGATAACCCCCAATACGAGTCTCGTTGTAGAAATACCAGAGACGAGAGTCCGACGTGTTATGCCATAACACCAACAGCAGAACGGTTATCCAAATAACAAGGAAGTGTACAACACTTGCGTTACAGACCTGGAGCTCTTCTCTATATCTAAATAATATCATATAATACATAGATATCTATATCAAATAATACATCACGGCCAAAAGCTGTGTGCGCGTCCAGACGATATAATGAATCACAAAGGACTTCGTCGGGTTCTCCGACGTCTCTGGTTCTTCCACTTCCACATCAATCTGAAGTAGACGCGGTCGTTTGAGATTCATAATAACCTATCGTCTGGAGGCTCACACAGCTTTTGGCCGTGATAATATATATTATATATTATATGATATAGATATCTATGTATAATATGGGTTTCTAAGAGCCATTGCGATACATCCACCGTAAACAGAGCGCATGGTACCGTGGCTACAAGCTGCTCAGGGCCAGGTGATAATATTATATATTATATGATATAGATATCTATGTATAATATGGGTTTCTACGAGCCATTGCGATACATCCACCGTAAACAGAGCGCATGGTACTGTCAGTGGCTACAAGCTGCTCAGGGCCACACCCCCACCCCCCTCCTTGACCTGCCTTGACACGCCCACCGTATACAGAGCGCATGGTAGTGGCTACAAGCTGCTCAGGGCCACACCCCCACCCCCCTCCTTGACCTGCCTTGACACGCCCACCGAAATAGCGCGTTTGGGGGAAGCTCAATGTGCGACTGTTTCGGAGTGACTGTAACTCTGCACCACAGCTGAATTTCGGGGACGTCTTTGAATACTGTGTTTGTGGCCCACTAATACCTATATTAAAGCATCATAAAATAGAATGGCATGGGATCTTTAACGCCAGAAATAAAGACTGCAATAATCTTGTAAAGAGATACAAGAACATATAATAGTTCTAACAGTTAATGCATAAACGTCTGTAAATGCTTTCAGACTACACGGCATCGAAAAAACGACAATAATGACAAAATAGAATAACACATATTGCAGGTACTTGCTGGAATTTATATGTGTGCTTCAGCAAATCCTTCCCGATCTTGTTTTTAAGTTAGGGTAAAGTTTAAACCTGGATATATACAAGAAGAAAATCCCTTCCAGGCGAGGTTTTCATTGTGGCCAGTCTACCATCTAAAGCAACAGGCTCAGCCATGGACTGCAGAAAGATCTGCGTAATGGGATAGATATGCCACTACACCAAGTAAGCAATACAATAAATGTTTTATTATTTCAGGGGAGCAGAATGACGTGTAAAGATAAAGCGTGGTGTTCACAGGGCATCGAGGTGATTTTATTTGGCATTACGTTGCACTGAGATCCCTTGAGGCTAATGGTAGATCAAAAATAGCTGTCAAGAAGAGCCCTCAATAAGCTCTAAAGTACTGCACAAGGCCACTTTAGGATGTTATCGTCCACTGGGCTGGAGAGGCTGTTGCCCTCATACTAACAGAAATTGGCGCCAGTTTACACATTGAATGCCCCCAGAGATATGTTTCACGGTTATATCACACGTCATAATAATAATAATAGTCATTTTGGCTCATTTGCAAATGTCTTTCACTGGGTTTGTGTGATGTTTGTATTTCAGTTCGAGAAGTCTTAAGAGTATTAAATATTAAGTATGTATACAACGACAATGTGTTTCTAATTTATATCAGTGTGTTTTATCCTATTACATCCTATTACACAACAACACATGCTTTACCAGGGCATTTGCATTTTAGTTTGATCTTGCCATGCCAGGCTAACCTCTACTGAGTATACTTAAAGTGTCCTCGCATCACCGAGCCCTAATTTACAATGGTCCTCTTCCCTCTAATTAATTAACCTCTAACACCTGGCAGGATTCAAGACCAGCTGGCTCATTAATAGCCAAATCAAGAGGGAGGATGTTTGCCGACAATGAGAGACACCTCAGATGATTAAATGATGCCTGATTATTCTCTGATTTAGAGATGTTCTATAGGAAAGCAGTAGCAATTAAGGGACTCAAACAAGCGGTGCCTCTGTCTCTGCAGGCCTCAGTGCCCTTGGTGGACAGTGGGGAAGGGAGCGTTTGGGTACATGCATGTGACCGTGTTTCACCGTACCTTATTAAGCTGCTCAACATACCTGAAGTGCTAAAATACCTCTAGCACTATGCTTGCTGTAGTTTGACCCTGTATTTCTTACAAAAAAACATTGAATAACTTTCATTGTACTGTAAAAAGTCAAGGTTATGAATTGATGACTATAGCCTAAATTATGCTCAGGTTGCCACAGGAGAGACATGGAGGTCTTTGTGGCCTGGTGTTGCCTTTTGTTACCTTCTTGAATGAATAGGAAGTGCAAGAAACACGTGACTTACTGAGTTAATCCGAAACAGCTATTTGCAATGACAAGCATTTGTTGAGGCGTTGAACTGTTTTTAAGGTTGTAGCGCTGAGTTGCCCTTTAACGCTATTTGGCAATGGACAATGTCAAATGACCTATTTGACATATCCAAGTGTTGTTTATCATTTATACCTGCTCATAGTGCTGCTGCATACACACTAAATGCTGTAACCTTTATGATAATACACCAGCACAGTTAAACTGCTAACAGAGGCAGTATCTTGGGAAGCCCACCCAGACGTGATGGAATAAACTCAGGGGTTTGGCTTATGGAAGTTTAATATGGTCAGGTGTGACCGCTGCTGGTGGGTAAGCCCTGGCTACAAGGAGGCTTAAGTAGCCAAAGATAACAACAGCTACAGGAGATAACCAGTTAATGTACAAACAGCATGTTAAAGCTGTACCTCATTCCTGGAAAACATTTATAAAAAGCTGCCAAACCTTCGGATAGGAACACACAACCATGGTTTGGTTCTGCATGGGCTCAGAAACCAATTAAATAACCACCTGCTGCCCTAAATATTGTAGTTTTTAGGGCAGCAGGTGGTTAGTAGACCTTAAATGTGGGAGGCATATTTTCCAGGAGGAGGTCACGGCGATCTGCAGAGATATGATGGAGGTGATGAAATTGTCACAGTATTAATACTTTAGACAGAAACAAGACAGTCATAACATTACCCACCTCAAGAAGGTCCAATGCAATTGGGAATACAGAGGATCTGCAATTCTTGACTACCAATCAAAGGGCTGGTCTATGTGTTAAAAACTTCAACATCAACATGTTTAAATCATGTTTGTGTGGAGAACAGACTGAGAAGGCATTACATCAGGAAGTGGAGAGTTTGTGGTTGTCCACTGCTATTTAGAGGACCACTCTGTGCTACAATCTTATGTATCATCACTATGATATAAAGCCACAAGCTGGTGTCTCCTAAAATAGATAGCTCTCACTGTCTGGAACATACATTTTTAATCCATAATCTAGATTATCTTGATGTATCCATTAAAAGACCACTCCCTTTGTCAAGGGTTAGTGGTCTATGCAATACACTTAAATGTAACCCAGTGTCATGCAAAATAGTCTGTTTATGAATGTAAGCATTTGTGTTAGATCCATTAAGATGTTATACAATACATGTGTGTTACTGATACATCACGACAAACAATGGAAACGGGTGTTACGTTGTATAAACGACCACTAGTAGTTACTAAACGTTGGGTGTAAAATGAATCTGTTGCCCTGCATTGCTTTGGTAAATAATTTATATAACTTGGTGGTAGGAAAAGTGCTCAATCCTCAATTAGTGAGAGCAACAGTGTAACCGGTTGAGGCCCCTGCGATATACACACACTCGTTCTGATGGATCACACAATGTTTCCATCAAGGACAAAAGTGCTGTTCTTTACCCTTATGAACAGAGGGTATAATTAGGAACTGAATGCTGCTTTAAGTCAGAATGTGGTCTGCGAGTATTTCCAAAGGACAACCAAGTCTAGTGGTTTGTGGTTTTTATCGTCAAATGCAAATTGCACAGTTGAAAAGGAGTGGCACTGACTCATAGAGTTTATAATATCCAGGAACCTCATCCGCTAAAACATTCATGTGGTGCAATATGTCAAAAGTAACATATTCATGTTTTTTTTTCCAAATAGTGGACAGGCCATTAAAAACGAGATTCAGCAAAGTTATAATTTTCTAGATCCCCCTACTTTTAAAATAAAAACGCTGAGGAAAGTCTGAGAAGCCCATGGGATCCCAATTTTGATAACGTGCCAACGACAAGGAAGTCAATGTTGGTTTATGGTGCAAAGAATGGCAAATGACCAAAACAAGTACATAAAACAAACACACATCTGTACTCCCATAATAGAGGCGCTTACAGAGACCAGAGTCAATATTATCGGTATATTATTTATCATCCATGTGATGAGGTGTGATCTGGAAAGGAAAGTCTCACTTTATGTCGGCGTTTACCCGAGAATCGTAGATATGCACACAGCAGCAATGGATCAACTAACAAGAGGAGCTTTATATCCGATGATGCGTAAGTGATCGAGAAAATGAATGAGATGTATGGCTCCAATGAAAACACTAGCAAGGTCATGATCAGGCGTTTTAATGTGGATATACACATCATGTCAAAACACTAACTACGTCATAGAATTTGTGCGTCAAAAACACACACACACACATAGTCTTCCCCCCTTTCCTTCTGGTGGAGGTAGTAATATAGTACTTTGAGACTTGCTTATCCCTTAATGACCCATGTTTTTCTAGTAAACTATTCCCTGAGGCGCAAAACGTTTAGATACATTGTATTGTATATTAAGGAATTTCACCTAAATCCTATTGATATGCTAAATGCTTGTGGGGAAATCTGAGGCAATTTTCAACTTTCCTCCCCTCTCTTTTACTGCCATTGTGCAACCTTAAACTCAGATTAAGTAACCACAGGCCCATTTTGCAAAATATTGGATTAAAGATTGAATGAGACGTTTGAAATTATTCGTACTCAGCATGGACATTCGTATTCAGCCTGTGAAATACAATAATGGGGTTGAATACTATTTGATTATTATTCTTCAACCAATCGGCTATAGTTTGTTCCAAGTTTAGATAGCAAACTGAGCAAACAACTCATAATTTGCTATCTCAATTTTGAACATTGCAATATTTAAAGCTGCACTAAGGTACTTTTATATTGCAGCTATTTACTCCAATAAAAAAATATCTGAAATAGAACGTTTCCAAATAATAAAACTCGCCCATCATTGAGTCAAGATGACAGCCACTCTCATCGGATAATGATATAACTATAGCTGCAGCAACCATGCAAGCCACTAGAGGCTGCTAATGGAAAAGTGTACATAGTGCAGCTTTACTTTTTAATAACTTTTTTTCTACTTTGATTCTAACAACATGTTATGTAGTGCTCCTCTGATATCGATGATTAGTCCAATAAGCAACTATTTGGTTGTAGGGATGTGATATGAAACAAACTAGTCACTAACAAGTATCTTAGTTGCAGTGCTATGGTTTCGCCTCTGTTCTCCTAAAACGGACAAGAGGCCATAAAAGAGAGGCCTTCCCTGAATTTGAGATGCATTGGCTTTGAGATGACTCGACCCTGTGGGTCCACTGAATTATAGGTTCTCTTGCCCGGGGCCTCAAGCAATTGTCTGTTCTGCGTATTTGGTCACTTTGACTGCGAGTATAATGTTTTGTGGTTGTCTAGTCTTTCATACATGTCTCCTTTTTCCTCCGGTAATCACTTAATTATTCATAACTATGGCAATCAAATGTGTAGCAACAAGGAGTATATCAAATATCAGTGAAAAAACAATGAACATCATTTGTGATTGGTACATGGTACATTTGAGCATGCTAAAGTAAAATGATGAGGCCTTGACTTTGTGTCTTCTCCACTTCGATACACGGCATTGTTTCAGAAAGTGATCTGGTCCACCACAAAAATCATGCTGTCTATAATTAGGACTGTTTGTAGGAAACGGTCCAAATTATGTCCCCCAACTCAGATTTGCCTTTTTATTTTAAGCAGGCCACATTTCAGTTTATTTATTTAAGAATTTAAAATAGTGAGTGCATGTCATTTGACGATACGCACAGACATTTTGAATTCGATCACAATGTTTTTAAATGCACTGAATAGAAAATATTATATCTCTTTTTTGACTGCAGCCTACGCAGGGTGGGAAAGTAGGGGGCATGTAGAAGTAGAAAAAAGTGTGATATCTATACAGTATAAATATAGAAGTGTGAAATAAAAAAAGATGTGAAAATGATTGTTAGCGTAGCATTGGCTACCTCGTCATCAGAGAGAGGCGTATATACAGCGTCTGCTACTGTGGTCTCAGGGATGGGGGAAACACGAGTCATATCCGTTTATTTCTTAAGTTAAGTTCTAACTTTATATTCCAAGGGGTTTATCGTTACCTTGACACAGCAGCCTAGATACAGTAAGCTCCATATTGGTCTTCATATATCCTTGAAGAGAGTTTCAGTTTAAGTCATTAACTGATAGACAAACAGAAACCTGTGGTTTTTTCAACTGCAGTTTGTATTCCACGGCCCAGTGATGAAAACACACATATTTATATGGTGTGTATTTTTCTAATTTACACACTGGCACACACTCAAAAGTATTAAACAAAAGGAATACTGTATTGAAAATGAAATGCTGTAAATAAGAATGTCTATGTTTCGCCCTGTGAGAGTTGTGTTTGCTCTGGTGGTTTGGCCACAAGCCAGGGCAGGAGGAATAGATTTCTGGAATAATCACTAGACACAGTTATTTACCATGATTTTCCTTATTAAAAATGGAAAATTATAATTTTTTTGGTATCTTTTTAAAATTCCCTGTTCGTTTCTGTTAGATGAGAAGAAAAAATAAACCTGTCTTTCTTTTACTAATTATCAGAGTGCTTATGCTTGGTGGACTTGGTACATGTGAGAAATGGCTGTATTTCCAACTTTCCAAATACATATTTACCTTTTCATCTCTTATTAGATCAGCATTTAAATGTTAGTGGACATGTTACTGTCTACCAGAAGGGAATACAGTCCTCACTAGTGGACTAGCAGAACAGAGTTATGAACATATTTGTTTAGAGTAAGTTTTTAGCTGAATAAATCTGCCTACTAAAAATGGCAGGGCTCTGTTCTTCTAGGGAGGACTGTATTCTCTACTAGTAGACATTTAAGTGTTTATTTCATATTCCTAAAGGGGGGAACAAAATATTCAACCTATTTGTGCAATATATTTATGCAATATTCTACTTGGTTTGCACAAGACTGACGCACACACACAGTACATTCAAAGTGAAATGTACTCTTTATACTTCTCTCTTTAACAACAGCCTGTCATCTGACACACAAATACTTGTCTAAAACGTGTGCTTCAGGTATAAAAAGCGTCCTGGGGAGGTCTCAGATGAATATCCTGTATTGGCATGGTTAGCACAGTAAACAGGTTGTATCTATCCCTGTTCCACTGTGGTCCGAGGTTGTTCCTCTGTGGTTGTTTACAGTGTGAAGCCCAAAATGTCTCATTCTGTAACTCCATTCAGCTCTCAAAATGGACATCCTTATTTCAAGCCTGAATGTGAAAAAAAAATATTGATGGATCGAGATATTGTGGTTTTAAGCACACAAACCTCTACGAGAGCTTGGTATTTACGGTTTAAATTTGAAGTAAGAAAATATATCCTTGTGTTATCAACAATGTGTATTTTTATAAAAAGATAAACTGTAAAATTTGAACATTCTGAAACTTAGGTATGGTCTCATTCCAAATCATATAGGAACATATATAGGCCTATATACATATATACTAGACTGCATATGAAATCTAGGCGGAATCTGTCTGGAAATTACTGTTAAGAACCGGTTAATCTGGGCCAGATGGCAGTGGCTAAAAAAATTTGAATGTAATAACAAGTTGAGCTTAACGCCTTTTCCACATCGCCTGCATGTGCAATTTGATGATTCGAGTGTCTTATTAGCTAAATTAGCATCCTCAAATTAGGAAGACCCACAAGACGCGAATCAGTTTCTTTTAAGCATTAATTTCCACCAGGGGTTATGTTCCTGCTAATTAATTGGCACTGGTACCCGATTGATAAGGGGCAACAGCAAACAGTTTGTTTGTGATCATTGTTTTGTATAAAACAGTTTATGCACGTAGGTGAGCCTTAAGTCGCAAGGCCCAAGCAAACACATACTGTCTTCTGATTCCTTTATTTCCTATTTAGGGTTTTCATGGGAAAATTCTGGACATAAAACACTGTATGCTGACAAAATATTTTTTTTGAATATCCCCACTTTTCCACCTTTTCCATTTATACCAGGATTTGGTATTTGATTATTTTCAACGGCTGTCCATTTGCATTTTAGGTAGATGGCAACTTACCGCAGGTATATATGACTAATAACTTGAAGGTGATACATTTTGAGTTCTACCTTGAACAAATTCTACGTTTAATCTAAATGTTTCTTTAGTATTCAAAGTGTCACTGGTTTATCATGGATACATCTATATTCAAGAAAGAGAGGGTTTTCTCTTTTCATGCAGTCGTTTCTGTGTATGAGCAACTGCTCTAATGATATTCAAATGCTAAATGTATAGAGTTTCCCGGTACTGGGAGTTGTAAGTACAATATAATACTGATTTACTTCAGTAAAACATACATAATAAAAAACATGAGCCCAATACTACATCCAAATGATTTGCGAGCTGCCTGAGCTTTATTTTTTTCACTCCCACACTTTGCTCACTATATTTATGTGCTCCAATACCCAGGATGACTGTTGTCATTTCCAATACACTCATACATGTCCCAACTGAAGGTGACCTCAGAGAAAACAGTAAGTTGGCCAAAGTCATCTATTAGATGGCAAAATGTTTCCTTCAATGGAAAACCACACCTGTGCTATTATTGCGCTCTCCAAAACGCAGAAGGAAAACATAAGGTGTCAGAGGATGTATGTATGTATGTATAATGTATTTTCTTGTGTTCAGACGTCACGTCAGATTAGTGGCTAAATCATACTGACTGCAGCAGATAGAATCACAGGAATACCAGCTGTGTCTACCAACACCAGGTGGAATGGATACTGTTGACCCAAGGACAGGAATATGGCACAACTTCTTTACCTCTTGCTTGATGGCTTGTTAATACAGGAACAAAAATAGGACGCAAAAAATATTTAAAGGTTTGATCCTAACTCTAACCTCCTGGGCTAAATTAGCATTTGGAATGCAGAGTTACAGGTTATTTTGCAGTTCTTGTTTTACACCCACCTATCACTTTGGTGGCCCGTCGACACCATTCAGCGGGGTGGATTGACCCCTGCTCTCGAGCGGAGGCTGATAAAGAGTATCCTCTCCACCTCCGCTGCTAATCTATCAGGTTGTCAAGGAGCCACCATCTAGCCTCCTGCAAATTCACGCCTCTGCCCTTTTACAAAATAACACTTGTTTTTCTCTTTTATTTGTGTTGGAGATATGAAGAGCCCAGGAAGGAAGGAGGGAGGGGGGTTGGGAACCAGCTGTGCTTCAGACAATCACATGTGGAGAACAACGGCGGTCAACTAATGTGCAGATGCTCATTTGGGTCGGGGAGAGTGATGTGGTAACCTTTATGCTGGATCCCAGATGGGTTCGCATGCAGTACAGCGCAATATTCACACCGCATTAACGTATTGCTCATTGTTAATAGGTAGGAACAAAGGGCAATATGTTTGTTAAGTGAACAGGGGTTCTCGATGACATGATAGTATACGATTTCATGAGAGTTCCTCAAAGAGGTCACATAGATGAGGTCACACAGATGAGGTCACACAGATGAGGTCACACAGATGGGACCTCGATGGTACCTGTGGGGCTCCTCTACCGGTATACTGTTCACCTGTACACCTACCTCCATGTCCTTCTTCTATGCAGGTGTATGCAGATGACGTGCTCACCAAAGATGAACAGATAGGCCTCTTGTTCAAAGCCAAGCGTATGTGTGAGGGAAACATCATTTCAAAGCAAATCTTTCCAGGTGAGTAAGGAAAAGCGACAACATTATGATCTTTATCTTTTTGCTTGCATGTTTGATGTAAAACCTTTTTTCACTGGAAAGATGACAGCCAATGGTTGAATAAATGGTTGTTGGAGCATTGTCTGTATCGTAAGACAGGCAGTGTCGTTTGTTGTGTGTAGTAAATGGCACCACTGAGAGTATATTACTGTTTAGTTAACAGAGTTCTATAAGATGGACAGGCGAATCGACCCAAATCAGGGGCAAGCTGTTATGTTTTAGACTGCACATCCGTGAGGTTCAACAAGTGATCCTGATCAGAACAACACAGGGGTCCATTTCCTTTTGTCTTCATTTTGGGTTTTTAACAGAGTAAGAAAGGCGATATGTATTCTGGCTGTATCGGTTCACTTATGGGACTTTAAATGCATCATTTTGTGTAGACTCAAAGAAAACTTGGTTGCAGTAATTTTACCATTCAGTTGCTCAGAAACTGAAATTTCAGATCCCATCTGCATACCAATCATTTCTCTACAGAAACTTGTGGTTCTGTAAAATTGTAGTCAGAGACTCGAACTACCCCCCTCCCCCTCCCTCTCTGCAAACAAACCATAATAATCAAATAAATCACATAGAGTGTTATTCATTGCCACCAGTAGTTATGCTGTCTCGTGCTGTATCTCACACAGTATTTCCATGTGTCACGATGTTTAATGTAAAACATTAACCAAACTAATACCATTGTGCCTTTAAAAGATGGCTTGTCTGCATGTGACAGGGAAAACAAGAAGCATGTTGTTTCTCACGCCACATTGATCCCAACAGCCAAGGACACTTACACAACACAGGGCACCGGCTACACATCAGGCCTTTATAAAATGAGGGGCTAGTTTCCCTCTCTGACAATCGTCATGTCTAATGCAGCCTGACACGTCACACAGCTACCCGGTACCTGCGAGCTCATTCCCAGCTCCCGGCTTGGGATTTAGAGGGTTTTTTATGTGTTGGACGTAACCCACCCGTTCAATTCCCAAGTCACCAGGCCAGTGTCCCTATTTATCCAGAACCAAGCTGTAGTTGGTTTTATTATTGCTAAACATTGGATTAGCATCTGTGCAGCATTGCTAGTATTTCCCAGCATTTCAGACGGGGTTTACACAGGTTTCTTTTTTCCTCAGTTGGCAAACATTTTCACACTTAATCCAACGACGCACTGAGTAGGAACTGTAATGCGCCATAGGGGAATCATGTTAAGGGGAAAATTGCTCAAGCTTGTTGCGTAAAGAGCGCGTTTCAAGGGGTTGTGTGCTGCAGCGCTGGCCACAGTGCCTGACCCACATACCTGATGACGCCGGCGGAGCTGATGTGACCTAGCCTTTATCTGGTGGCGCTTTGATGACCCCATTTGGAAGATTGCACACGTCTTTCCAATCGCAGCCCCGTTAAAGAAGTGAACATGTGTAAATAAGCCATGCTAATGAGGGCATTTTGTCTGGGAAAAACGAACAACAACCAAACCCTTGGTTGATTTAAAGGGTTCATTTGGAGCCGTTTTCATTTTTTGTAGCCAATGATAGTTGTTTTTTTTGTGCCCTCAAAGCCACATTTCAAAAAGGTTTTCTCCGTCTTTCAGGATGAGAAGGTCATCGTGCGCATTGCCTGCGCTGTATATTTCAATCATGTTCAAAAACCTTACCAGCCTTAGTGTTAACATGCACCAGCACACGTAGAACCGTGGCACAGCCTGAAGGCTACTAGTAGTCTCAGCCTGTTAACACCAAGCAATCACACGATCAATCAGCCAATCAACCAACTCATTAGTCTGGCTGAGCAGAAATGGACAGCGTCTATAGCGCTAGCGTTGGATTCCACCGCTACTCCTCCCCTTCCTGTTGCTGGCTTTCCCGTATTGTGCTCCCCCTCAAACTCGGAAACTACGCAGTATGGCGAGTTTTGAAGAGGACTTTGACGGCGCTGTAAGCTAGCATGTTTGGCTCTTTCCGTCGAAAATTGCAAAGATTTGCTTTCAGCATGTGCTGATGAAGAAAGATGTTCTTGCACTATTTCGGATGGACAAAGCTGCTGCTTCCCGGGGTTAGCCCTGCCCTAGACGATTGTGATTGGTTTAAAGAAATAAAAACAGGCCAGCCCAGTTTCCCCCCGGATAGACGGCTCTAAATAGCGTGGTTCCAGACCATTCTACTTGCTGTTGTTTGGTCTGGCTTTGCGAGACTACCAACTCATTGATATTGACTTATATCATGCCTTATCGGTAATTTCAACTAGTCACTAGTCAATCAAAGAGGAACAACTAATTATTCATTGAATTATTATTATATTATTAAATTCAATAAGAGAGTTTATTCGTTGTAGCGTTCCCTTATTTAGACAGACAAACACAGCCAAGGAAAGGAAAGATGCAAACTGCCAAAACCCCTTTGAATATTGGCTGAGTGCCACAGTTAGAGCTCAACTCTTTTAAGTCTTAGGCTTTATTTTCTTTCCTTCTTTCTTCTTTCTTTCTTTCTTTCTTTCTTTCTTTCTTTCTTTTCTTTCTTTCTTTCTTTCTTTCTTTCTTTCTTTCTTTCTTTCTTTCTTATTATCTACAAACTTGTGGTCCTTACTACTTCCACAGTTTTTAAATTTCAATTTTTAAATGTTATTCTTTGCTTGTTTCAAGCAATTCAGACTTGCAACTCAAGTCAATTTCCAATCACTAACCTGGTTCAAACATTTAACAAATCATCACATTATTGATAATTATACAAACTATTATGCAACTGTTTTAGTATTTTAATTTGGTCTCATTGACTTCCATTGAACCCTTCTTAGAGAGTGATGACGTCACCCAGCTCCAGACCAGGCTGGCTATAACCACAGCTAAACATTTTGGACGTCTTTGAACCTTGAATATTTAACCCAGAAACACAATGTTAAGCTTAAACTGTGACGGTAGTTCTTTTTTCACCTGACATTATATGATTAATCGATTGGACATCACGTGTCGAGCATGGGCGTTTATGTGTGGCGAGGCGACTCCTGCTTGTTTCACAATGGGTCCAATCGGAGCCTCACAGCCATTGGCGTCTCGTCCTTTATAATATCTTCAACGTTGTTCTGCTTCTACTGAGCATGACCATGTCCAACTTATAGAATCAGAATTATAGCTTTTGAGAACGAGTCTATAGTTTGAGACTCGGCTCTTCATAAATGGCTTGTTGTCTGCTTTTGTCAGAATGTATAATTTTCCCTATCATCTATACAAACGAAATTTCTGAAAGCATAATTAAGTAAAAGCCTTATCATTCTTTTACCTAAACGCGACGAACTAGATGTGAAAGAATGACGTCAATAACCCACCAGACTTTTCTAAGTGTTCTAACAACCACAAATTATATCTTACCTGTGTTGTTATCAAGTCGTATCTTTACAATATTTCCACCCATTAACAAATATTCCAGTGTCGGTGGGTAATTTATGGTTGACTCAACCATAATTAAATAAAGTGATGCCAATACACACACACACACCCACCAGACACAAAAACAAAAACAAACACACACACACACACACACACACACACACACACACACCACACACACACACACACACACCAACACACACACACACACACCACACACACCAAACACGCTTTCCCAACTATGTTGACTTTTCTAAAATAGTTTGTATGTTTAGATTATCCATGCTTACTCCGTTCAGACTATAAACTTTGAACTTTAAATATTCACTTGGGTTCAGCTATTCGACCTTTCTGTACGTCTTAAACTGTGTTGCTCTATATTTCAACCCCACTTGACGCTACAGCACTGATTGCATTTTTTCACAGGAAATGCATTTTCTAGTTTTAAATGTGTTAAACGTTCCTGTTAAATATTGATTAATTGATTATTACTTTACATAAAATAGTTTAATGTAAAATATTGTGGCATATATTGGTAAGTATCTGTGTTGTTTGTGCTATGGAATGGAATGGGATCGAATATTAAACTTGGTAAGATCCGATAAGAGTTGATATGTTTTGATGATAGACTCTTGCAGTGCATGGGCAGATAGGGAGCCGGTAGCCAGGGAGGTAGACGGACAGGAAGGTCATCCAATTATTTCATTTGGGCATGTAATTAAATGATTACATGCTATGACTGCCACGAAACCGGATATTTTTCCTTATTCAAGTCAAGTCAGGATGAGAATTACAACAAATATGACAAGAAGTACTTCTACGATATATTGCCTACCCAAGCTTTAGGTTTTGATGTCAAGAGACTGTAATAAGACAGGATTCTCTTCAAAAGGACATGGATAGTTTTATATTTTACTTTTGTTGGTTTGGGCCTAAAATGGCTTGTTGTTTTTTTTTAGATTTGTTTAATGTTAGCCTATTGTGGTGAAAGCGGATTCTGTGGTGCTGAGTCATTCTCAGAGATAGTACCAGGGCTATTTCATTTTTGAGGACTTTTCACTCTATACCGTCCTTCCTTTGTCTTGTCTGGCGCCCTCATAGTGGATTTCACACAACCACGTAGAGCGGTGGCTCACTGCACTATTATTAGACATTGCCAAACTGTTTTGTGCTGTATGGGTTATAGGATTTACCTTTTGGAAATAAATGGGATTGATATTGCTATTGCTATTCCAGATACTCTAAAGGGGTCAGTCCGCTTACCACATTCAACGCTCAGAACGTTTAATTATGCTGAATGCCGCTCCGCAGTGAAGCCCGCTCTTATTTGTTCTTTCTTCCTCATTTGTGCTTTAAATACGCGGGGCTACGTTACAGGGCCTGGACAAGGTCTTCATTCAGGGAAACACTGAGGTTTTCCCCTGGAGAGGACAGTGGAGGGATGTGGGTTCGAGGCCCCAGACTTCGCAGTGTGAAAATAGCCCGGCCTTCAGGCTTGCGGTCATGCCGTAGAACAACACCGGCCATCATTATGAGTCTGTTCACTGTGGATTAGGACTCTGTTTGTATACATCTTGACATCTGCAGGACAGAATTAGTCAAGCGGAGGGGAAAAATAAAACCCTATGCAAATGTTTTTACGGCACAAAAATCAGTGATGCCCAAGTCCCCCAACAATCACGAGCGACATTTCCATCTTAGCTGTGCAGTGTACTGTAGATCCTATGCATTGTTAAATTTAGGCCTGCTGGTAGGTGGTCCCGCGGTCATGAAAAACTATGGCAGAAGATTGCAGGGCTTTTCCTTTTTTGACTCTCAGGACCTGTGGTCAGTGTGATTTCAGAAGTAGACACTGTTATTCTCCCGCCAGAGCGCTCTACGAATTACTCAACCCCATGCCGCTACTCTTTAATTATGTGCTCAGAGTGACAGGCCATCTTGAAGGCATATAAAGAAGGCCTTTCGTCATCGCTCCAGAAGGTCCTTTGTAACTTTGATTACAGGAATAGGGAAAATAATGGATCTACAGCATAGAGGGCATAGGTTTAGCTGCTTATTAGTGGTCAGAAGAGGGGTACATGTTTTCAATAGAAGAGAGAATCAATGCCAAACCAAAGAATGGCTTCTTCCAGAAGTGCCTGGGCCTCAGCCCTGTCCTATCAGAAGGCTTGAGGTTCATAGCCCTCTTGAGATCAATGGGTGACGTAGGGCACCAGCTCTTTACTTGTATCCTTGAATGCCCTGTGGTGTACAACTTTAACCATAATTATTAGTTTGTGCTGGCTTTGACGATTTTGTCACATTTTTTTGAAAAGTGACAAATGTATCACCAGAGTTTTGGAGAGGAAAGTCTGAAAAGAAAATAAAGTCTAAAATGAAGCATTAATGTGATAGTGCTTTTTACGTCAGAAGAAAGTCATGATTGTGAATGTTGACTGCGTTTCTTTTTCATCTCATCAATTCAGGTTTCCATAAATAAAGGAATCATTCTGGGGAAACAAGGATGCAGTGTCTATTTGAGGAAGTAGTGCCTTTGTTTTCCGTTTGTCTTTCATGACAGCAGTTCCTGTTCAAAGTGGCTCCCCAAACCTCAACAGGGAATCCTTCAAATGAAATCCATATTGAAACCAATTGACCATTACCACCAATGTACCATAGTACATTGTCCAGGCGTACATGTCTGAAAACATGTTAGCTGGTATGAGCCCTCTGCAGCCATAGTGAACAAAACGTTAACGACCACTTAGAGCTTAATGGGCAAATTGTTTTGACACCCGGGAGTGCTGATGCTAGGGAATCCATTGTATTTTTCCCACACTAATTATACGGTGTGAAAGTGTAGGCTGTAGGCTCTTCGACCCAGTGAGTGCTCGGTCCGGGTCGCAGACCTTTCCATTTCATCCCCATGATTTTGCGTATGTCAGCTACGTTGCAAATTACAAGGCTGCCTTTGCAGAGCTAATTTTCTCCCTTTTTTTCCATGGATGAAAGGACCCTTTTTTTTTTTTTTCAAGTGCACCCCCCGGAGGTCATGTAATGCTTGAATTGAGACGTTGCTCTACACTCCTCCAGTACATGCTCCCAAGTACATGGTTTTAAATGTCAGCCATGCTCTTGTGTCTGCAGATGGCTTCTGCTCACCGGAGTGGGATGGTATTGTTTGCTGGCCTGAGGGGGCTCCAGGAGAGCTTGTTTCCACGGCATGTCCAGAGTACATCCATGACTTCAACCACCAAGGTAGGGCTGACCTGTCGTGTCTCCGCCGGGAGCCGTTGCAAGAGAAAGCACTCTTATTGAGCAGCCTGTGTGTGATTACATAGAATATATTGATGCAAAGGTTGCTTGTCATCGTTTCAACAATCGGCACCTTTTTGTGTACCATGTCTATTGTCTATGTAATGATGCTGTGATAATTGACACAGTTCTGTTCGATTCCCAGGACTAGCATACCGTCGCTGTGACAACAATGGGACATGGGAGCTGGCCGCCACCAATAACAAGACCTGGGCCAATTATAGTGAATGTGCAAAATTCTTCCCTCACTACAACCACAACCATGAGAAGGTTTGCATTTGTTTTGTTCATGTTCTGTATGGCAGTATTTCTGCTCCATTAAACCCTGCACAGTTTGACAGTTAGTATCTTCCACGCAATCAGGGACAACACAGAAATCGCTGTGGCAGATTCATCAAAAATCTCATGAATTATTTAATGCAATTATAGTTTTATTTGAGTGTCGTAGGTTCAACATGGCCTCTTTTCTTCAGATGCAATGTTAGCTGCAAATGTATTCATATACATTATAATTCATTAGATGAGTTTCCTCAAACAAGAAAATTACTTGAGATAACAATCAATTTCCAAACAATATTATATATTTATATATAATATTCATCGAAACTAACACAAAAATCAATCATCAGACATCCGGTCAGGGCTTTCGATAAGTATGGGAAAGGCAAAGAACCATCAGACACCCGACTCAACTCTGCGGTGGCTGAAAGTGGCGAACACAGGTCTGTGGTGAAGACATCAGCACTCACCAGAGCTCCCGTAGTGCGGGCAGGGTGTCATGGTGTTGGCAGCAGGGGCTTGTGGCCTATCGCACGTTTTCACAGGTCAGGTGTAGCAGAAGCCCCAGCCAGGTGACAATACGTGATTGTTGACACAGCGTCATCTTTGCCAGTTGAATGGACCACCGTAGCAACACAGCCCAGGGTGGGTAGCTACGTGACACGTTTCACGTAGGGCTTGACATTAAACTCTGAATGTACCCCTGGATAAAGGGATTACTTTTCTGCCATTATGCCTCATTAATCATGGTAATTGCAAACTGTGCTTACTTTCAATGAGTCTTTGGTTCAACCTTAAAATAATACATTTTGGGTTCTAGGAACGAAAGGGGGAGCGTGTTGTCCCCATGATTACGACCATACTTTTTTAGTACGGTCGTTGTGAATGAGTCATATGATGATGGATGTTGTATATGAAATGCGCCACACACTTTGGTGTTATACTATAAGGGTCATAGCAGCTTAACACTGACTCGGAAGCGGACATTGAAATAGAATGCTGCTCAGACAGAGCTTCACCGTCCCCCCACTCTGTGGCGTTACACTATGTGCTCGAGAGGCCTAACTCTCTCAGACCCCGCAGTCAACCGCTGCCCTGAGAACTCTACACATCCACACAGACCTCGCCGCCGTTGTCCCTCATAGGATTTCCCATCTAACCATGTTGAAAACCAACAACAAAAATAAAAGACAGTCGGTTGCTATTGGTTACGAGGGTCTTTCGAAAGAACACAGTGAAATGTCACCGGAACAACATGAATGCATTCATTGCAGATTTCATGGAATGAAGGTTTAGTGCGGAGGAGGATTTGATTTCATTGGGGCGCCGCTGCAGATGTGTGACAACAAAGAACGGCTGCACGGAAATATATTTATCCTTTCGATTTTCAACACATTGCTTTCAACGTGTTAAAATTCGATTTTCACTTACACTCTTTGTGCTGCAGAGCCATAAGCGAAATAGTGTTTTAGTATAGCTGGCAATGTACGGCTTTTCGCACATGTATGGCTCATTCTCCCTCTCCCTCCAAAAACAGTTCTTAAAAGGATGTGGTCACAACCTCATCGTGGGTCCCTCCATTCTCTGCCGTACCCTGAATGTGAACGTTAATGCACGCTCAAGAATTGTTTTCAGAAGTCCACGATGAATGCATATGTGCAAAACTGAAAACCCCCGGTCACGGTGCAATTACTCCTACCACACCGCACGACCGCCACCACAACCTAAAGACTCCCCTACGATTGGCAACGGGGGTCCTGATGCTAAATGATAACAGCAGCGCAGGGTCTGGTTACCGCGCCCAGGGGTGAGCCCAGCGCCTGGCTCTGGGAGAGGGGCGCCGAGGGGCCTGGCGCCAGCCACCGCTAGCCTCTGGACGCCTTTGCTGCGTCCGCCTCCACCACCAACCACCTCCTCCACCTCCACCACCTCCTCCACCACCTCCTCCTCCCCCCCCCACCTTCACCTCCCTCCACCTCCACCACCTTCACCCCTCCTCCACCTCCATCAACTCCTCCTCCAACTCCACCACCTCCTCCACCTCCTCTTCCACCATCCTCCACCCTCAACTCCTCCACCACCTCCCCCACCTCCTCCTTCTCCCCCTCTGCTGGTGTCCTTCCCGAACACTGGAAGCCCCAATTAGCCCCCTGCAGCTCTTATGGGACCCATCACCCACCCAAGCAAATTGCTGTTTCATTTCCAGGGGGCACACTCTGTGTGCTGGAGCACAATCCAATACAAGGCCATTGGGGAGAGCGATCATCGCGTTTTGGTCAGGTTTCACCGCTGTGCGCTGTGCGGTGCCACTGCTATGCGCTGACAACCGATTATTTACCGTTTATTTACTTGAGAAAGTTACTTAAAAGTTAAAAGTAGTTATAAAACGTGAACAAAACTAGTTTCATAGCTAAACGGCTACCTCAACTACATAAAACAGTCTGTCGCTACATGTGTATGTTGAGTTCTGAAACCTGTCAAGTGTTTGGTGGAAATATTATTTGTTCAAGTGTGACCAGTTAAATGCAATTACCTTGACACATGAGGGAGCATACAAAAAGTATGTACAGAGTGGGCTTATTGTTGATACCCACGCAGCACCATGAAAGAAATATGTTTTAAAGGCAGCTTTATTTATTTATATAAAGGTAATATTTACTGCCTGCCCTTATCGAAATAACGGATATTGAAAAGATACATGGAGGTATTAGTACTTTAAATTCTAATATACATGTAATGTGGTGTTCCCCAGGAGGTCTTCCATCGCTTGTACATCATCTACACCGTGGGCTACTCCATCTCTCTGGGCTCCCTCATGGTGGCTGTGGGAATACTGGGATATTTCCGGTGAGTTGACTACCTTTTTAATAAGTAGAGAGGCAGTGGTGCGTTCTGAAAAACAACTTTCAATGCCGGATTATATATAATGCATGCAGCTTCTTTGAAATGAAGCCAATATCTGATACTTATTGTTGATGCTACAGTGATTCTAAAGCACTCTCCTATGACATACATTTGTAACTACTGAAGTCATGTTTCGTTACGTGGCTGAGTAGCATCTACAGAAATTGAGTTTGGCCGCGGCCAACTAAAATACTACACAGATACTACACAGCTAAAATAGGATCTGGGTTGGGTTATACAACACCTAAAGGGTGTGTTGAGTCCGTAGTAGTTAATTAACTTTTCAATAAAGATTGGCGCCACGTATCGCAAACCTTTTTTTTTTTTATGTGAGATTAGCACACAACAAAGCCACCAGATGCTGGCTTTATTTCCAATAAAAACATGATGAAGACTTAAAAGTGAATTAATCTGATATGAATAACAATGGTCTTGCAGAACTGAGCCCTGCTGTGCTGGGAGTTTACCGCTTAATGTGTGGCGTGACAATGAGGATGGAGCCTGCAGATTGTGTATCAAACGTTACTTTAACCCTTGGAGGCCTCCTGACTTTCAACAGCATACTATTATGTCTACCGTTGATTATTTTGGCTGCAGGCTGGCAGGACTGAATGCTCGATTTTCCTGACATTTTGCCGTGTGCCCGCTTTATTGTCTTCTAAACTGTCGGTTTTACTTAGAATATGATATGATTCTTAGGAAAAAACGTTGAATTTGGCATTTGCCTAGGGATGAAGATTACAGACCACAGTTGCGGACACATGTCAATTTTCAAAATGGGGATTAACATGTTCCCTTTCCTTTCCTATTCACCTAAATTACCATTTAGTTTTTATGGTTTTGCTGCATCTGAAAAAGCGCTATACAAATAGACAATAATATTATTGTTGTGTTTTCCTCTTAACAGAACTAATGGAAGACTTATCTGTAATGACAGAAGCCAGACACAAGACTGCAGCTCTCGCATATTAAAAAGAAAGATATTTTTCGGTCCCTGCTTATTAAAGTTAGGGTAGGCAATTTGGAGAAACCAGCATGAGTAAGTTACATTTAAAAATGTATCCAACAGGACAAATCCTAGCCCTCCCTTCAGACCCCCTCCAAAAAAACTCAATATAGATGACTAGCTCGCTAGCTTGCTAGACAGACAGATGGGCCATCCAATCATTCCGTTCTGGCTGAAGGACGGAAGACTTACTTATTATAAGCCTTTGACAGTCACAGATATCCAATTTTTGATTGCTGGATATAAATAGAATTTCAACAAATACGACAAAAGATGCTTTGAATAAAAAATGAGCCACCCCAGCTTTAATTCCCGGGCCTGTAAAATCATCGGCTCTTTTTGTTTTCCTTTCTGGAACGTTTTGGAGAATCATGGACGGTGCTGGCCGGGACGTGTGACGCCACACTCGGCGGTGTTGTCAGGGGCGTGAGTGTCCTGGGCCTCCAGCCCCGCATGGACCCTGGTTCAGCACCGGCACCGGGAAATCTATGTTCAGAATGAGTTTAATGTGTTATCCCGGGGGGGGGGGGGGGGGCGGCTGACGTTCGGGGGGCACTCCAGCCCCGCCTGGCCTCCTCCGCACGTCACACTGCTGGAGAGCCGGGCTCACAACGGTCTCCAGGGGGATACTTCACATTAGCGGTGTAGCTTGTAGTTTTTCGTCTGTCCATACGGGGAATCGCTTATCCTGCCTCAATTTGCCACCATTCTCCAGTCGATAGTTTGTCAGAAGACGGCTTATATATATATAGATATTATATATATATAGATATAAAATTTATATATACATATGTTTGTTTTTTATGAGCTTGTTTGAAAAAAATTTACAGTATATCTGGTTCACCTTACATTATGTGTACATTACGCTACAGTGTCCGTGAGGGTCGTAACTTGTAGCCGCGTGTTCTTAACATGTATAAGCCCATGTTGTGACAGGCAATTCCATGTCTGCATTTTAAGCACTGGCTGTTTCAGTGCATATTACTTTATAATTCCACAGTCACAAGGGCACTGATCTACTGTGTTCCCTTACCTGCCAATCGGTGGATGATAAGTATTAATGGCATGATGCCTGGCGCTTTGAAAATATTGGGTTTAGATGGAGAGATATTCTGGGAGAGTTTGGACTGACTGTTTCAGCACATGCTAGTCATTTCGCTTTTGCTGCTCACTTTGAGCCCAGAGATCAATATTTGTGCCTTTCAAGCCTCCTAATCTCAAGAATGTGTTTCGGCTTTGTTCATAGTGTGTGTGAAATCGCACGCATGCATGTGAGCGTGCACACAAACACACACAAACACATTAAACACACCGCATTAGGATGCCTACCGCTGGGCCTCGGATGCTGCTAACCAATGTAAACGTTACATAACTTGTTTTTGCTTTGGGATTATCATGTGGAGATGTTTTTCAGGAGCATGCATTATTGATTATTTGTGTGTACTTTCCCCCACTTGGATTTCATGATTTTGTAATGACGGAAGAACCGTCACCTCCATGTCCGCCCTGCAGGCGCCTGCACTGCACCCGCAACTACATCCACATGACCTGTTGTGTCTTCATGCTGAGGGCCATCAGCATCTTCGTGAAGGACGTGGTGCTGTACTCGGGCTCCGCCATGGAGGACATGGAGAGGGTCACCGTGGAAGACCTCAAGTCCACCGAGGGCCCCGCCCGCAGACAAAACACAGTTTGTACGTTTGGCGCAGGAAGAGGCCGCGAATAATAAAACACCAGAACTTTGATCGCCATTTGCATTGAAACCGTGCACAAATAACGTACAAATAAGCGTTTAAGAGAGAGGGAGAGAGGCATGTCCTGGAATGTCAGCTCATGCTGGACGGACAGGGGCATGGGGTAAGGTTCAACATGATAGCACTCTAGGCGTCGTTAGCCGTCTGCGTTAGCGTCACAGCGTATCAACCTTTTCAGAGCTCGCCTTTAATTGTGACTGTGACTTCCGTGTGACCTTTGTGTCAGTCCAAGTGCAGATGGTTAAATTACAGTTGTTGCTAAACTATGAGGCAATTAGTATGGACATGTGGAGGCTCATATTAGGGTTACATTCTAGCCTCTTAGCAATACAGTGGGTTGTGTTTGGATGTGTTTTCCTGATCCCTTTGTCATTGCAGATTGTTTGGATGAATGAGAAGATTAGGGCCCCCGTTGGTAGGGCCCCTGGGGAGGAGGTTTGCCCTTGATCCATCATCGTCCATTACACTTATTAGTCTTGTTCTCTGGGTGGTTCCAGGCAGCTAACTAAGCTGTGAGGAACACACTGGAATGTGACGCCAGCCTGTGGAGGATTTTCTTAATGCTCAATGATTTATGCAAATGCAAGCAAAATGGCTGGGAGAGGGTAGATAGCACACAAAAATCCTACTTTATTTGCAAATACATCTAGTAGTGCAAACTGCTACAAATCAGTCTAGAATGCCTAAAATAGATGATATTCTAATTTCCTGCCCGATGTTATCTCAGAGAGAAGAGATAGCGGGCTGACATGTTAATGCTTATTATATGCACATGGGGATAAAGGGATCAAGAGAAAATAACAAAATACATCTCATATTAACTGGCTTCGGAAGGCGTGAGTCAATAACGCGATTTAAAACAAAGATCCCTCTTCGCTTTCTGTTTCCCTGGTTGAGACTGAGCCTCGATCGGATTTTTCCAAGATAACATTGTCTGTCGGTCTGTCTGTGTGTATGTTTGTTTATCTCTCGCTCTGTGCTACAGATTGGATGCAAGGTGGTGGTGACGGGTTGCCTCTACTTCCTGGCACTAACTACTACTGGATCCTTGTGGGGGCCTGTACCTCCACGCCTCATCGTCATGACCTTCTTCTCTGACAGGAAGTAGGTGTGGGGATTCACTTACTTGGCTGGGGTGAGTTGTTGGGTCAAATTGCCAATCACCAGGTGATCCACGGTGCATTGCATGGAGGATTGATTACTTTGGATTGCGTCAATCTCTCTTTCTTATGCACTTGGCATTACAGCTTATGTAGTGTGTAAACTGTACATCTTCGTGTGTTTTTTGTACG
>NC_079419.1:14981989-15035687 GCF_026213295.1 Gadus chalcogrammus | reverse complement strand
CGTACAAAAAACACACGAAGATGTACAGTTTACACACTACATAAGCTGTAATGCCAAGTGCATAAGAAAGAGAGATTGACGCAATCCAAAGTAATCAATCCTCCATGCAATGCACCGTGGATCACCTGGTGATTGGCAATTTGACCCAACAACTCACCCCAGCCAAGTAAGTGAATCCCCACACCTACTTCCTGTCAGAGAAGAAGGTCATGACGATGAGGCGTGGAGGTACAGGCCCCCACAAGGATCCAGTAGTAGTTAGTGCCAGGAAGTAGAGGCAACCCGTCACCACCACCTTGCATCCAATCTGTAGCACAGAGCGAGAGATAAACAAACATACACACAGACAGACCGACAGACAATGTTATCTTGGAAAAATCCGATCGAGGCTCAGTCTCAACCAGGGAAACAGAAAGCGAAGAGGGATCTTTGTTTTAAATCGCGTTATTGACTCACGCCTTCCGAAGCCAGTTAATATGAGATGTATTTTGTTATTTTCTCTTGATCCCTTTATCCCCATGTGCAATATAATAAGCATTAACATGTCAGCCCGCTATCTCTTCTCTCTGAGATAACATCGGGCAGGAAATTAGAATATCATCTATTTTAGGCATTCTAGACTGATTTGTAGCAGTTTGCACTACTAGATGTATTTGCAAATAAAGTAGGATTTTTGTGTGCTATCTACCCTCTCCCAGCCATTTTGCTTGCATTTGCATAAATCATTGAGCATTAAGAAAATCCTCCACAGGCTGGCGTCACATTCCAGTGTGTTCCTCACAGCTTAGTTAGCTGCCTGGAACCACCCAGAGAACAAGACTAATAAGTGTAATGGACGATGATGGATCAAGGGCAAACCTCCTCCCCAGGGGCCCTACCAACGGGGGCCCTAATCTTCTCATTCATCCAAACAATCTGCAATGACAAAGGGATCAGGAAAACACATCCAAACACAACCCACTGTATTGCTAAGAGGCTAGAATGTAACCCTAATATGAGCCTCCACATGTCCATACTAATTGCCTCATAGTTTAGCAACAACTGTAATTTAACCATCTGCACTTGGACTGACACAAAGGTCACACGGAAGTCACAGTCACAATTAAAGGCGAGCTCTGAAAAGGTTGATACGCTGTGACGCTAACGCAGACGGCTAACGACGCCTAGAGTGCTATCATGTTGAACCTTACCCCATGCCCCTGTCCGTCCAGCATGAGCTGACATTCCAGGACATGCCTCTCTCCCTCTCTCTTAAACGCTTATTTGTACGTTATTTGTGCACGGTTTCAATGCAAATGGCGATCAAAGTTCTGGTGTTTTATTATTCGCGGCCTCTTCCTGCGCCAAACGTACAAACTGTGTTTTGTCTGCGGGCGGGGCCCTCGGTGGACTTGAGGTCTTCCACGGTGACCCTCTCCATGTCCTCCATGGCGGAGCCCGAGTACAGCACCACGTCCTTCACGAAGATGCTGATGGCCCTCAGCATGAAGACACAACAGGTCATGTGGATGTAGTTGCGGGTGCAGTGCAGGCGCCTGCAGGGCGGACATGGAGGTGACGGTTCTTCCGTCATTACAAAATCATGAAATCCAAGTGGGGGAAAGTACACACAAATAATCAATAATGCATGCTCCTGAAAAACATCTCCACATGATAATCCCAAAGCAAAAACAAGTTATGTAACGTTTACATTGGTTAGCAGCATCCGAGGCCCAGCGGTAGGCATCCTAATGCGGTGTGTTTAATGTGTTTGTGTGTGTTTGTGTGCACGCTCACATGCATGCGTGCGATTTCACACACACTATGAACAAAGCCGAAACACATTCTTGAGATTAGGAGGCTTGAAAGGCACAAATATTGATCTCTGGGCTCAAAGTGAGCAGCAAAAGCGAAATGACTAGCATGTGCTGAAACAGTCAGTCCAAACTCTCCCAGAATATCTCTCCATCTAAACCCAATATTTTCAAAGCGCCAGGCATCATGCCATTAATACTTATCATCCACCGATTGGCAGGTAAGGGAACACAGTAGATCAGTGCCCTTGTGACTGTGGAATTATAAAGTAATATGCACTGAAACAGCCAGTGCTTAAAATGCAGACATGGAATTGCCTGTCACAACATGGGCTTATACATGTTAAGAACACGCGGCTACAAGTTACGACCCTCACGGACACTGTAGCGTAATGTACACATAATGTAAGGTGAACCAGATATACTGTAAATTTTTTTCAAACAAGCTCATAAAAAACAAACATATGTATATATAAATTTTATATCTATATATATATAATATCTATATATATATAAGCCGTCTTCTGACAAACTATCGACTGGAGAATGGTGGCAAATTGAGGCAGGATAAGCGATTCCCCGTATGGACAGACGAAAAACTACAAGCTACACCGCTAATGTGAAGTATCCCCCTGGAGACCGTTGTGAGCCCGGCTCTCCAGCAGTGTGACGTGCGGAGGAGGCCAGGCGGGGCTGGAGTGCCCCCCGAACGTCAGCCGCCCCCCCCCCCCCCCCCGGGATAACACATTAAACTCATTCTGAACATAGATTTCCCGGTGCCGGTGCTGAACCAGGGTCCATGCGGGGCTGGAGGCCCAGGACACTCACGCCCCTGACAACACCGCCGAGTGTGGCGTCACACGTCCCGGCCAGCACCGTCCATGATTCTCCAAAACGTTCCAGAAAGGAAAACAAAAAGAGCCGATGATTTTACAGGCCCGGGAATTAAAGCTGGGGTGGCTCATTTTTTATTCAAAGCATCTTTTGTCGTATTTGTTGAAATTCTATTTATATCCAGCAATCAAAAATTGGATATCTGTGACTGTCAAAGGCTTATAATAAGTAAGTCTTCCGTCCTTCAGCCAGAACGGAATGATTGGATGGCCCATCTGTCTGTCTAGCAAGCTAGCGAGCTAGTCATCTATATTGAGTTTTTTTGGAGGGGGTCTGAAGGGAGGGCTAGGATTTGTCCTGTTGGATACATTTTTAAATGTAACTTACTCATGCTGGTTTCTCCAAATTGCCTACCCTAACTTTAATAAGCAGGGACCGAAAAATATCTTTCTTTTTAATATGCGAGAGCTGCAGTCTTGTGTCTGGCTTCTGTCATTACAGATAAGTCTTCCATTAGTTCTGTTAAGAGGAAAACACAACAATAATATTATTGTCTATTTGTATAGCGCTTTTTCAGATGCAGCAAAACCATAAAAACTAAATGGTAATTTAGGTGAATAGGAAAGGAAAGGGAACATGTTAATCCCCATTTTGAAAATTGACATGTGTCCGCAACTGTGGTCTGTAATCTTCATCCCTAGGCAAATGCCAAATTCAACGTTTTTTCCTAAGAATCATATCATATTCTAAGTAAAACCGACAGTTTAGAAGACAATAAAGCGGGCACACGGCAAAATGTCAGGAAAATCGAGCATTCAGTCCTGCCAGCCTGCAGCCAAAATAATCAACGGTAGACATAATAGTATGCTGTTGAAAGTCAGGAGGCCTCCAAGGGTTAAAGTAACGTTTGATACACAATCTGCAGGCTCCATCCTCATTGTCACGCCACACATTAAGCGGTAAACTCCCAGCACAGCAGGGCTCAGTTCTGCAAGACCATTGTTATTCATATCAGATTAATTCACTTTTAAGTCTTCATCATGTTTTTATTGGAAATAAAGCCAGCATCTGGTGGCTTTGTTGTGTGCTAATCTCACATAAAAAAAAAAGGTTTGCGATACGTGGCGCCAATCTTTATTGAAAAGTTAATTAACTACTACGGACTCAACACACCCTTTAGGTGTTGTATAACCCAACCCAGATCCTATTTTAGCTGTGTAGTATCTGTGTAGTATTTTAGTTGGCCGCGGCCAAACTCAATTTCTGTAGATGCTACTCAGCCACGTAACGAAACATGACTTCAGTAGTTACAAATGTATGTCATAGGAGAGTGCTTTAGAATCACTGTAGCATCAACAATAAGTATCAGATATTGGCTTCATTTCAAAGAAGCTGCATGCATTATATATAATCCGGCATTGAAAGTTGTTTTTCAGAACGCACCACTGCCTCTCTACTTATTAAAAAGGTAGTCAACTCACCGGAAATATCCCAGTATTCCCACAGCCACCATGAGGGAGCCCAGAGAGATGGAGTAGCCCACGGTGTAGATGATGTACAAGCGATGGAAGACCTCCTGGGGAACACCACATTACATGTATATTAGAATTTAAAGTACTAATACCTCCATGTATCTTTTCAATATCCGTTATTTCGATAAGGGCAGGCAGTAAATATTACCTTTATATAAATAAATAAAGCTGCCTTTAAAACATATTTCTTTCATGGTGCTGCGTGGGTATCAACAATAAGCCCACTCTGTACATACTTTTTGTATGCTCCCTCATGTGTCAAGGTAATTGCATTTAACTGGTCACACTTGAACAAATAATATTTCCACCAAACACTTGACAGGTTTCAGAACTCAACATACACATGTAGCGACAGACTGTTTTATGTAGTTGAGGTAGCCGTTTAGCTATGAAACTAGTTTTGTTCACGTTTTATAACTACTTTTAACTTTTAAGTAACTTTCTCAAGTAAATAAACGGTAAATAATCGGTTGTCAGCGCATAGCAGTGGCACCGCACAGCGCACAGCGGTGAAACCTGACCAAAACGCGATGATCGCTCTCCCCAATGGCCTTGTATTGGATTGTGCTCCAGCACACAGAGTGTGCCCCCTGGAAATGAAACAGCAATTTGCTTGGGTGGGTGATGGGTCCCATAAGAGCTGCAGGGGGCTAATTGGGGCTTCCAGTGTTCGGGAAGGACACCAGCAGAGGGGGAGAAGGAGGAGGTGGGGGAGGTGGTGGAGGAGTTGAGGGTGGAGGATGGTGGAAGAGGAGGTGGAGGAGGTGGTGGAGTTGGAGGAGGAGTTGATGGAGGTGGAGGAGGGGTGAAGGTGGTGGAGGTGGAGGGAGGTGAAGGTGGGGGGGGGAGGAGGAGGTGGTGGAGGAGGTGGTGGAGGTGGAGGAGGTGGTTGGTGGTGGAGGCGGACGCAGCAAAGGCGTCCAGAGGCTAGCGGTGGCTGGCGCCAGGCCCCTCGGCGCCCCTCTCCCAGAGCCAGGCGCTGGGCTCACCCCTGGGCGCGGTAACCAGACCCTGCGCTGCTGTTATCATTTAGCATCAGGACCCCCGTTGCCAATCGTAGGGGAGTCTTTAGGTTGTGGTGGCGGTCGTGCGGTGTGGTAGGAGTAATTGCACCGTGACCGGGGGTTTTCAGTTTTGCACATATGCATTCATCGTGGACTTCTGAAAACAATTCTTGAGCGTGCATTAACGTTCACATTCAGGGTACGGCAGAGAATGGAGGGACCCACGATGAGGTTGTGACCACATCCTTTTAAGAACTGTTTTTGGAGGGAGAGGGAGAATGAGCCATACATGTGCGAAAAGCCGTACATTGCCAGCTATACTAAAACACTATTTCGCTTATGGCTCTGCAGCACAAAGAGTGTAAGTGAAAATCGAATTTTAACACGTTGAAAGCAATGTGTTGAAAATCGAAAGGATAAATATATTTCCGTGCAGCCGTTCTTTGTTGTCACACATCTGCAGCGGCGCCCCAATGAAATCAAATCCTCCTCCGCACTAAACCTTCATTCCATGAAATCTGCAATGAATGCATTCATGTTGTTCCGGTGACATTTCACTGTGTTCTTTCGAAAGACCCTCGTAACCAATAGCAACCGACTGTCTTTTATTTTTGTTGTTGGTTTTCAACATGGTTAGATGGGAAATCCTATGAGGGACAACGGCGGCGAGGTCTGTGTGGATGTGTAGAGTTCTCAGGGCAGCGGTTGACTGCGGGGTCTGAGAGAGTTAGGCCTCTCGAGCACATAGTGTAACGCCACAGAGTGGGGGGACGGTGAAGCTCTGTCTGAGCAGCATTCTATTTCAATGTCCGCTTCCGAGTCAGTGTTAAGCTGCTATGACCCTTATAGTATAACACCAAAGTGTGTGGCGCATTTCATATACAACATCCATCATCATATGACTCATTCACAACGACCGTACTAAAAAAGTATGGTCGTAATCATGGGGACAACACGCTCCCCCTTTCGTTCCTAGAACCCAAAATGTATTATTTTAAGGTTGAACCAAAGACTCATTGAAAGTAAGCACAGTTTGCAATTACCATGATTAATGAGGCATAATGGCAGAAAAGTAATCCCTTTATCCAGGGGTACATTCAGAGTTTAATGTCAAGCCCTACGTGAAACGTGTCACGTAGCTACCCACCCTGGGCTGTGTTGCTACGGTGGTCCATTCAACTGGCAAAGATGACGCTGTGTCAACAATCACGTATTGTCACCTGGCTGGGGCTTCTGCTACACCTGACCTGTGAAAACGTGCGATAGGCCACAAGCCCCTGCTGCCAACACCATGACACCCTGCCCGCACTACGGGAGCTCTGGTGAGTGCTGATGTCTTCACCACAGACCTGTGTTCGCCACTTTCAGCCACCGCAGAGTTGAGTCGGGTGTCTGATGGTTCTTTGCCTTTCCCATACTTATCGAAAGCCCTGACCGGATGTCTGATGATTGATTTTTGTGTTAGTTTCGATGAATATTATATATAAATATATAATATTGTTTGGAAATTGATTGTTATCTCAAGTAATTTTCTTGTTTGAGGAAACTCATCTAATGAATTATAATGTATATGAATACATTTGCAGCTAACATTGCATCTGAAGAAAAGAGGCCATGTTGAACCTACGACACTCAAATAAAACTATAATTGCATTAAATAATTCATGAGATTTTTGATGAATCTGCCACAGCGATTTCTGTGTTGTCCCTGATTGCGTGGAAGATACTAACTGTCAAACTGTGCAGGGTTTAATGGAGCAGAAATACTGCCATACAGAACATGAACAAAACAAATGCAAACCTTCTCATGGTTGTGGTTGTAGTGAGGGAAGAATTTTGCACATTCACTATAATTGGCCCAGGTCTTGTTATTGGTGGCGGCCAGCTCCCATGTCCCATTGTTGTCACAGCGACGGTATGCTAGTCCTGGGAATCGAACAGAACTGTGTCAATTATCACAGCATCATTACATAGACAATAGACATGGTACACAAAAAGGTGCCGATTGTTGAAACGATGACAAGCAACCTTTGCATCAATATATTCTATGTAATCACACACAGGCTGCTCAATAAGAGTGCTTTCTCTTGCAACGGCTCCCGGCGGAGACACGACAGGTCAGCCCTACCTTGGTGGTTGAAGTCATGGATGTACTCTGGACATGCCGTGGAAACAAGCTCTCCTGGAGCCCCCTCAGGCCAGCAAACAATACCATCCCACTCCGGTGAGCAGAAGCCATCTGCAGACACAAGAGCATGGCTGACATTTAAAACCATGTACTTGGGAGCATGTACTGGAGGAGTGTAGAGCAACGTCTCAATTCAAGCATTACATGACCTCCGGGGGGTGCACTTGAAAAAAAAAAAAAAGGGTCCTTTCATCCATGGAAAAAAAGGGAGAAAATTAGCTCTGCAAAGGCAGCCTTGTAATTTGCAACGTAGCTGACATACGCAAAATCATGGGGATGAAATGGAAAGGTCTGCGACCCGGACCGAGCACTCACTGGGTCGAAGAGCCTACAGCCTACACTTTCACACCGTATAATTAGTGTGGGAAAAATACAATGGATTCCCTAGCATCAGCACTCCCGGGTGTCAAAACAATTTGCCCATTAAGCTCTAAGTGGTCGTTAACGTTTTGTTCACTATGGCTGCAGAGGGCTCATACCAGCTAACATGTTTTCAGACATGTACGCCTGGACAATGTACTATGGTACATTGGTGGTAATGGTCAATTGGTTTCAATATGGATTTCATTTGAAGGATTCCCTGTTGAGGTTTGGGGAGCCACTTTGAACAGGAACTGCTGTCATGAAAGACAAACGGAAAACAAAGGCACTACTTCCTCAAATAGACACTGCATCCTTGTTTCCCCAGAATGATTCCTTTATTTATGGAAACCTGAATTGATGAGATGAAAAAGAAACGCAGTCAACATTCACAATCATGACTTTCTTCTGACGTAAAAAGCACTATCACATTAATGCTTCATTTTAGACTTTATTTTCTTTTCAGACTTTCCTCTCCAAAACTCTGGTGATACATTTGTCACTTTTCAAAAAAATGTGACAAAATCGTCAAAGCCAGCACAAACTAATAATTATGGTTAAAGTTGTACACCACAGGGCATTCAAGGATACAAGTAAAGAGCTGGTGCCCTACGTCACCCATTGATCTCAAGAGGGCTATGAACCTCAAGCCTTCTGATAGGACAGGGCTGAGGCCCAGGCACTTCTGGAAGAAGCCATTCTTTGGTTTGGCATTGATTCTCTCTTCTATTGAAAACATGTACCCCTCTTCTGACCACTAATAAGCAGCTAAACCTATGCCCTCTATGCTGTAGATCCATTATTTTCCCTATTCCTGTAATCAAAGTTACAAAGGACCTTCTGGAGCGATGACGAAAGGCCTTCTTTATATGCCTTCAAGATGGCCTGTCACTCTGAGCACATAATTAAAGAGTAGCGGCATGGGGTTGAGTAATTCGTAGAGCGCTCTGGCGGGAGAATAACAGTGTCTACTTCTGAAATCACACTGACCACAGGTCCTGAGAGTCAAAAAAGGAAAAGCCCTGCAATCTTCTGCCATAGTTTTTCATGACACGCGGGACCACCTACCAGCAGGCCTAAATTTAACAATGCATAGGATCTACAGTAACACTGCACAGCTAAGATGGAAATGTCGCGTCGTGGATTGTTGGGGGACTTGGGCATCACTGATTTTTGTGCCGTAAAAACATTTGCATAGGGTTTTATTTTTCCCCCTCCGCTTGACTAATTCTGTCCTGCCGATGTCAAGATGTATACAAACAGAGTCCTAATCCACAGTGAACAGACTCATAATGATGGGCCAGGTGTGGTTCTACGGCCATGACCGCAAGCCTGAAGGCCGGCGCTATTTTTCACACTGCGAAGTCTGGGCCATCGAACCCACATCCCTCCACTGTCCTCTCCAGGGGAAAACCTCAGTGTTCCCTGAATGAAGACCTTGTCCAGGCCCTGTAACGTAGCCCCGCATGTATTTAAAGCACAAATGAGGAAGAAAAAGCAAATAAGAGCGGCTTCACTGCGGAGCGGCATTCAGCATAATTAAACGTTCTGAGCGTTGAATGTGGTAAGCGGACTGACCCCTTTAGAGTATCTGGAATAGCAATAGCAATATCAATCCCATTTATTTCCAAAAGGTAATTCCTATACCATACAGCACAAAAACAGTTGGCATTCTAATAATGTGCAGTGAGGCCACCGCTCTACGTGGTTGTGTGAAATCACTATGGGGCCAGACAAGACAAAGGAGGACGGATATTAGAGCTGAAAAAGATCCTCAAAAATGCAATAGCCCTTACTATTCTCTGAGATTGACTCAGCACCACAGAATCCCGCTTTCACCACAATAGGCTAAAATTAAACAAATCTAAAAAAAAAACAACAAGCCATTTTAGGCCCAAACCAACAAAAGTAAAAATATAAAAACTATCCATGTCCTTTGAAGAGAATCCTGTCTTATTACAGTCTCTTGACATCAAAACCTAAAGCTTGGGTAGGCAATATATCGTAGAAGTACTTCTTGTCATATTTGTTGTAATTCTCATCCTGACTTTGACTTGAATAAGGAAAAATATCCGGTTTCGTGGCAGTCATAGGCATGTAATCATTTAATTACATGCCCAACATGAAATAATTGGATGACCCTTCCTGTCCGTCTACCTCCCTGGCTACCTGGCTCCCTAGCTGCCCATTGCACTGCAAGAGTCTATCATCAAAAACATAGCAACTCATTAATCGGATCTTACCAAGTTAATATTCGATCCATTCCATTCATAGCACAAACAACACAGATACTTACCAAAATATATGCCACAAATATTTTACATTAAACTATTTTGATGTAAAGTAATAATCAATTAATCAATATTTAACAGGAACGTTTAACACATTTAAAACTAGAAAATGCATTTCCTGTGAAAAATGCAATCAGTGCTGTAGCGTCAAGTGGGGTTGAAAATATAGAGCAACACAGTTTAAGACGTACAGGAAAGGTCGAATAGCTGAACCCAAGTGAATATTTAAAGTTCAAAAGTTTATAGTCTGAACGGAGGTAAGCATGATAATCTAAACATACAAACTATTTTAGAAAAAGTCAAATAGTTGGGAAAGCGTGTTTGGTGTGTGTGTGTGTGTGTGTGTGTGTGTGTGTGTGTGTGTGTGTGTGTGTGTGTGTGTGTGTGTGTGTGTGTGTGTGTGTGTGTGTGTGTTTGTTTTTGTTTTTGTGTGTGTGTGTGTGTGTGTGTGTGTATTGGCATCACTTTATTAATTATGGTTGAGTCAACCATAAATTACCCACCGACACTGGAATATTTGTTAATGGTGGAAATATTTGTAAAGATACGACTTGATAACAACACAGGTAAGATATAATTTGTGGTTGTTAGAACACTTAGAAAAGTCTGGTGGGTTATTGACGTCATTCTTTCACATCTAGTTCGTCGCGTTTAGGTAAAAGAATGATAAGGCTTTACTTAATTATGCTTTCAGAAATTTCGTTTGTATAGATGATAGGGAAAATTATACATTCTGACAAAAGCAGACAACAAGCCATTTATGAAGAGCCGAGTCTCAAACTATAGACTCGTTCTCAAAAGCTATAATTCTGATTCTATAAGTTGGACATGGTCATGCTCAGTAGAAGCAGAACAACGTTGAAGATATTATAAAGGACGAGACGCCAATGGCTGTGAGGCTCCGATTGGACCCATTGTGAAACAAGCAGGAGTCGCCTCGCCACACATAAACGCCCCATGCTCGACACGTGAATGTCCAATCGATTAATCATATAATGTCAGTGAAAAAAGAACTACCGTCACAGTTTAAGCTTAACATTGTGTTTCTGGGTTAAATATTCAAGGTTCAAAGACGTCCAAAATGTTTAGCTGTGGTTATAGCCAGCCTGGTCTGGAGCTGGGTGACGTCATCACTCTCTAAGAAGGGTTCAATGGAAGTCAATGAGACCAAATTAAAATACTAAAACAGTTGCATAATAGTTTGTATAATTATCAATAATGTGATGATTTGTTAATGTTTGAACCAGGTTTAGTGATTGGAAATTGACTTGAGTTGCAAAGTCTGAATTGCTTGAAACAAGCAAAGAATACATTTAAAAATTGGAAATTTAAAAACTGTGGAAGTAGTAAGGACCACAAGTTTGTAGATAATAAGAAAAGAAAGAAAGAAAGAAAGAAAGAAAGAAAGAAAGAAAGAAAGAAGAAAGAAGAAAGAAAGAAAGAAAGAAAGAAAGAAAGAAGGAAAGAAAAATAAAGCCTAAGACTTAAAAGAGTTGAGCTCTAACTGTGGCACTCAGCCAATATTCAAAGGGGTTTTTGGCAGTTTGCATCTTTCCTTTCCTTGGCTGTGTTTGTCTGTCTAAATAAGGGAACGCTACAACGAATAAACTCTCTTATTGAATTTAATAATATAATAATAATTCAATGAATAATTAGTTGTTCCTCTTTGATTGACTAGTGACTAGTTGAAATTACCGATAAGGCATGATATAAGTCAATATCAATGAGTTGGTAGTCTCGCAAAGCCAGACCAAACAACAGCAAGTAGAATGGTCTGGAACCACGCTATTTAGAGCCGTCTATCCGGGGGGAAACTGGGCTGGCCTGTTTTTATTTCTTTAAACCAATCACAATCGTCTAGGGCAGGGCTAACCCCGGGAAGCAGCAGCTTTGTCCATCCGAAATAGTGCAAGAACATCTTTCTTCATCAGCACATGCTGAAAGCAAATCTTTGCAATTTTCGACGGAAAGAGCCAAACATGCTAGCTTTACAGCGCCGTCAAAGTCCTCTTCAAAACTCGCCATACTGCGTAGTTTCCGAGTTTGAGGGGGAGCACAATACGGGAAAGCCAGCAACAGGAAGGGGAGGAGTAGCGGTGGAATCCAACGCTAGCGCTATAGACGCTGTCCATTTCTGCTCAGCCAGACTAATGAGTTGGTTGATTGGCTGATTGATCGTGTGATTGCTTGGTGTTAACAGGCTGAGACTACTAGTAGCCTTCAGGGCTGTGCCACGGTTCTACGTGTGCTGGTGCATGTTAACACTAAGGCTGGTAAGGTTTTTGAACATGATTGAAATATACAGCGCAGGCAATGCGCACGATGACCTTCTCATCCTGAAAGACGGAGAAAACCTTTTTTGAAATGTGGCTTTGAGGGCACAAAAAAAACAACTATCATTGGCTACAAAAAATGAAAACGGCTCCAAATGAACCCTTTAAATCAACCAAGGGTTTGGTTGTTGTTCGTTTTTCCCAGACAAAATGCCCTCATTAGCATGGCTTATTTACACATGTTCACTTCTTTAACGGGGCTGCGATTGGAAAGACGTGTGCAATCTTCCAAATGGGGTCATCAAAGCGCCACCAGATAAAGGCTAGGTCACATCAGCTCCGCCGGCGTCATCAGGTATGTGGGTCAGGCACTGTGGCCAGCGCTGCAGCACACAACCCCTTGAAACGCGCTCTTTACGCAACAAGCTTGAGCAATTTTCCCCTTAACATGATTCCCCTATGGGCGCATTACAGTTCCTACTCAGTGCGTCGTTGGATTAAGTGTGAAAATGTTTGCCAACTGAGGAAAAAAGAAACCTGTGTAAACCCCGTCTGAAATGCTGGGAAATACTAGCAATGCTGCACAGATGCTAATCCAATGTTTAGCAATAATAAAACCAACTACAGCTTGGTTCTGGATAAATAGGGACACTGGCCTGGTGACTTGGGAATTGAACGGGTGGGTTACGTCCAACACATAAAAAACCCTCTAAATCCCAAGCCGGGAGCTGGGAATGAGCTCGCAGGTACCGGGTAGCTGTGTGACGTGTCAGGCTGCATTAGACATGACGATTGTCAGAGAGGGAAACTAGCCCCTCATTTTATAAAGGCCTGATGTGTAGCCGGTGCCCTGTGTTGTGTAAGTGTCCTTGGCTGTTGGGATCAATGTGGCGTGAGAAACAACATGCTTCTTGTTTTCCCTGTCACATGCAGACAAGCCATCTTTTAAAGGCACAATGGTATTAGTTTGGTTAAATGTTTTACATTAAACATCGTGACACATGGAAATACTGTGTGAGATACAGCACGAGACAGCATAACTACTGGTGGCAATGAATAACACTCTATGTGATTTATTTGATTATTATGGTTTGTTTGCAGAGAGGGAGGGGGAGGGGGGTAGTTCGAGTCTCTGACTACAATTTTACAGAACCACAAGTTTCTGTAGAGAATGATTGGTATGCAGATGGGATCTGAAATTTCAGTTTCTGAGCAACTGAATGGTAAAATTACTGCAACCAAGTTTTCTTTGAGTCTACACAAAATGATGCATTTAAAGTCCCATAAGTGAACCGATACAGCCAGAATACATATCGCCTTTCTTACTCTGTTAAAAACCCAAAATGAAGACAAAAGGAAATGGACCCCTGTGTTGTTCTGATCAGGATCACTTGTTGAACCTCACGGATGTGCAGTCTAAAACATAACAGCTTGCCCCTGATTTGGGTCGATTCGCCTGTCCATCTTATAGAACTCTGTTAACTAAACAGTAATATACTCTCAGTGGTGCCATTTACTACACACAACAAACGACACTGCCTGTCTTACGATACAGACAATGCTCCAACAACCATTTATTCAACCATTGGCTGTCATCTTTCCAGTGAAAAAAGGTTTTACATCAAACATGCAAGCAAAAAGATAAAGATCATAATGTTGTCGCTTTTCCTTACTCACCTGGAAAGATTTGCTTTGAAATGATGTTTCCCTCACACATACGCTTGGCTTTGAACAAGAGGCCTATCTGTTCATCTTTGGTGAGCACGTCATCTGCATACACCTGCATAGAAGAAGGACATGGAGGTAGGTGTACAGGTGAACAGTATACCGGTAGAGGAGCCCCACAGGTACCATCGAGGTCCCATCTGTGTGACCTCATCTGTGTGACCTCATCTGTGTGACCTCATCTATGTGACCTCTTTGAGGAACTCTCATGAAATCGTATACTATCATGTCATCGAGAACCCCTGTTCACTTAACAACATATTGCCCTTTGTTCCTACCTATTAACAATGAGCAATACGTTAATGCGGTGTGAATATTGCGCTGTACTGCATGCGAAACCCATCTGGGATCCAGCATAAAGGTTACCACATCACTCTCCCCGACCCAAATGAGCATCTGCACATTAGTTGACCGCCGTGTTCTCCACATGTGATTGTCTGAAGCACAGCTGGTTCCCACCCCCCTCCCTCCTTCCTTCCTGGGCTCTTCATATCTCCAACACAAATAAAGAGAAAAACAAGTGTTATTTTGTAAAAGGGCAGAGGCGTGAATTTGCAGGAGGCTAGATGGTGGCTCCTTGAACAACCTGATAGATTAGCAGCGGAGGTGGAGAGGATACTCTTTATCAGCCTCCGCTCGAGAGCAGGGGTCAATCCACCCGCTGAATGGTGTCGACGGGCCACCAAAGTGATAGGTGGGTGTAAAACAAGAACTGCAAAATAACCTGTAACTCTGCATTCCAAATGCTAATTTAGCCCAGGAGGTTAGAGTTAGGATCAAACCTTTAAATATTTTTGCGTCCTATTTTTGTTCCTGTATTAACAAGCCATCAAGCAAGAGGTAAAGAAGTTGTGCCATATTCCTGTCCTTGGGTCAACAGTATCCATTCCACCTGGTGTTGGTAGACACAGCTGGTATTCCTGTGATTCTATCTGCTGCAGTCAGTATGATTAGGCCACTAATCTGACGTGACGTCTGAACACAAGAAAATACATTATACATACATACATACATCCTCTGACACCTTATGTTTTCCTTCTGCGTTTTGGAGAGCGCAATAATAGCACAGGTGTGGGTTTTCCATTGAAGGAAACATTTTGCCATCTAATAGATGACTTTGGCCAACTTACTGTTTTCTCTGAGGTCACCTTCAGTTGGGACATGTATGAGTGTATTGGAAATGACAACAGTCATCCTGGGTATTGGAGCACATAAATATAGTGAGCAAAGTGTGGGAGTGAAAAAAAATAAAGCTCAGGCAGCTCGCAAATCATTTGGATGTAGTATTGGCTCATGTTTTTTATTATGTATGTTTTACTGAAGTAAATCAGTATTATATTGTACTTACAACTCCCAGTACCGGGAAACTCTATACATTTAGCATTTGAATATCATTAGAGCAGTTGCTCATACACAGAAAACGACTGCATGAAAAGAGAAAACCCTCTCTTTCTTGAATATAGATGTATCCATGATAAACCAGTGACACTTTGAATACTAAAGAAACATTTAGATTAAACGTAGAATTTGTTCAAGGTAGAACTCAAATGTATCACCTTCAAGTTATTAGTCAATATACCTGCGGTAAGTTGCCATCTACCTAAAATGCAAATGGACAGCCGTTGAAAATAATCAAATACCAAATCCTGGTATAAATGGAAAAGGTGGAAAAGTGGGGATATTCAAAAAAAATATTTTGTCAGCATACAGTGTTTTATGTCCAGAATTTTCCCATGAAAACCCTAAATAGGAAATAAAGGAATCAGAAGACAGTATGTGTTTGCTTGGGCCTTGCGACTTAAGGCTCACCTACGTGCATAAACTGTTTTATACAAAACAATGATCACAAACAAACTGTTTGCTGTTGCCCCTTATCAATCGGGTACCAGTGCCAATTAATTAGCAGGAACATAACCCCTGGTGGAAATTAATGCTTAAAAGAAACTGATTCGCGTCTTGTGGGTCTTCCTAATTTGAGGATGCTAATTTAGCTAATAAGGACACTCGAATCATCAAATTGCACATGCAGGCGATGTGGAAAAGGCGTTTAAGCTCAAACTTGTTATTACATTCAAATTTTTTAGCCACTGCCATCTGGCCCAGATTAACCGGTTCTTAACAGTAATTTCCAGACAGATTCCGCCTAGATTTCATATGCAGTCTAGTATATATGTATATAGGCCTATATATGTTCCTATATGATTTGGAATGAGACCATACCTAAGTTTCAGAATGTTCAAAATTTTTACAGTTTATCTTTTTATAAAAATACACATTGTTGATACACAAGGATATATTTTCTTACTTCAAATTTAAACCGTAAATACAAGCTCTCGTAGAGGTTTGTGTGCTTAAAACCACAATATCTCGATCCATTCAATATTTTTTTTCACAATTCGGCTTGAATAAGGATGTCCATTTTGAGAGCTGAATGGAGTTACAGAATGAGACATTTTGGGCTTCACACTGTAAACAACCACAGAGGGAACAACCTCGGACCACAGTGGAACAGGGATATATACAACCTGTTTACTGTGCTAAACCATGCCAATACAGGATAGTTCATCTGAGACCTCCCCAGGACGCTTTTTATACCTGAAGCCACGTTTTAGACAAGTATTTGTGTGTCAGATGACAGGCTGTTGTTAAAGAGAGAAGTATAAAGAGTACATTTCACTTTGAATGTACTGTGTGTGTGCGTCAGTCTTGTGCAAACCAAGTAGAATATTGCATAAATATATTGCACAAATAGGTTGAATATTTTGTTCCCCCCTTTAGAATATGAAATAAACACTTAAATGTCTACTAGTAGAGAATACAGTCCTCCCTAGAAGAACAGAGCCCTGCCAGTTTTAGTAGGCAGATTTATTCAGCTAAAAACTTACTCTAAACAAATATGTTCATAACTCTGTTCTGCTAGTCCACTAGTGAGGACTGTATTCCCTTCTGGTAGACAGTAACATGTCCACTAACATTTAAATGCTGATCTAATAAAGATGAAAAGGTAAATATGTATTTGGAAAGTTGGAAATACAGCCATTTCTCACATGTACCAAGTCCACCAAGCATAAAGCACTCTGATAATTAGTAAAAGAAAGACAGGTTTATTTTTTCTTCTCATCTAACAGAAACGAACAGGGAATTTTAAAAAGATACCAAAAAATTATAAATTTTCCATTTTTAATAGGAAAATCATGGTAAAATAACTGTGTCTAGTGATTATTCCAGAAATCTATTCCTCCTGCCCTGGCTTGTGGCCAAACCACCAGAGCAAAACACAACTCTCACAGGGCGAAACATAGACATTCTTATTTACAGCATTTCATTTTCAATACAGTATTCCTTTGTTTAATACTTTTGAGTGTGTGCCAGTGTGTAAATTAGAAAAATACACACCATATAAATATGTGTGTTTTCATCACTGGGCCGTGGAATACAAACTGCAGTTGAAAAAAAACCACAGGTGTCTGTTTGTCTATCAGTTAATGACTTAAACTGAAACTCTCTTCAAGGATATATGAAGACCAATATGGAGCTTACTGTATCTAGGCTGCTGTGTCAAGGTAACGATAAACCCCTTGGAATATAAAGTTAGAACTTAACTTAAGAATAAAACGGATATGACTCGTGTTTCCCCCATCCCTGAGACCACAGTAGCAGACGCTGTATATACGCCTCTCTCTGATGACGAGGGTAGCCAATGCTACGCTAACAATCATTTTCACATCTTTTTTTATTTCACACTTCTATATTTATACTGTATAGATATCACACTTTTTTCTACTTCTACATGCCCCCTACTTTCCCACCCTGCGTAGGCTGCAGTCAAAAAAGAGATATAATATTTTCTATTCAGTGCATTTAAAAACATTGTGATCGAATTCAAAATGTCTGTGCGTATCGTCAAATGACATGCACTCACTATTTTAAATTCTTAAATAAATAAACTGAAATGTGGCCTGCTTAAAAATAAAAAGGCAAATCTGAGTTGGGGGACATAATTTGGACCGTTTCCTACAAACAGTCCTAATTATAGACAGCATGATTTTTGTGGTGGACCAGATCACTTTCTGAAACAATGCCGTGTATCGAAGTGGAGAAGACACAAAGTCAAGGCCTCATCATTTACTTTAGCATGCTCAAATGTACATGTACCAATCACAAATGATGTTCATTGTTTTTTCACTGATATTTGATATACTCCTTTGTTGCTACACATTTGATTGCCATAGTTATGAATAATTAAGTGATTACCGGAGGAAAAAAGGGAGACATGTATGAAAGACTAGACAACCACAAAAACATTATACTCGCAGTCAAAGTGACCAAATACGCAGAACAGACAATTGCTTGAGGCCCCCGGGCAAGAGAACCTATAATTCAGTGGACCCACAGGGTCGAGTCATCTCAAAGCCAATGCATCTCAAATTCAGGGAAGGCCTCTCTTTTATGGCCTCTTGTCCGTTTTAGGAGAACAGAGGCGAAACCATAGCACTGCAACTAAGATACTTGTTAGTGACTAGTTTGTTTCATATCACATCCCTACAACCAAATAGTTGCTTATTGGACTAATCATCGATATCAGAGGAGCACTACATAACATGTTGTTAGAATCAAAGTAGAAAAAAAGTTATTAAAAAGTAAAGCTGCACTATGTACACTTTTCCATTAGCAGCCTCTAGTGGCTTGCATGGTTGCTGCAGCTATAGTTATATCATTATCCGATGAGAGTGGCTGTCATCTTGACTCAATGATGGCGAGTTTTATTATTTGGAAACGTTCTATTTCAGATATTTTTTATTGGAGTAAATAGCTGCAATATAAAAGTACCATTAGTGCAGCTTTAAATATTGCAATGTTCAAAATTGAGATAGCAAATTATGAGTTGTTTGCTCAGTTTGCTATCTAAACTTGGAACAAACTATAGCCGATTGGTTGAAGATAATAATCAAATAGTATTCAACCCCATTATTGTATTTCACAGGCTGAATACGAATGTCCATGCTGAGTACGAATAATTTCAAACGTCTCATTCAATCTTTAATCCAATATTTTGCAAAATGGGCCTGTGGTTACTTAATCTGAGTTTAAGGTTGCACAATGGCAGTAAAAGAGAGGGGAGGAAAGTTGAAAATTGCCTCAGATTTCCCCACAAGCATTTAGCATATCAATAGGATTTAGGTGAAATTCCTTAATATACAATACAATGTATCTAAACGTTTTGCGCCTCAGGGAATAGTTTACTAGAAAAACATGGGTCATTAAGGGATAAGCAAGTCTCAAAGTACTATATTACTACCTCCACCAGAAGGAAAGGGGGGAAGACTATGTGTGTGTGTGTGTTTTTGACGCACAAATTCTATGACGTAGTTAGTGTTTTGACATGATGTGTATATCCACATTAAAACGCCTGATCATGACCTTGCTAGTGTTTTCATTGGAGCCATACATCTCATTCATTTTCTCGATCACTTACGCATCATCGGATATAAAGCTCCTCTTGTTAGTTGATCCATTGCTGCTGTGTGCATATCTACGATTCTCGGGTAAACGCCGACATAAAGTGAGACTTTCCTTTCCAGATCACACCTCATCACATGGATGATAAATAATATACCGATAATATTGACTCTGGTCTCTGTAAGCGCCTCTATTATGGGAGTACAGATGTGTGTTTGTTTTATGTACTTGTTTTGGTCATTTGCCATTCTTTGCACCATAAACCAACATTGACTTCCTTGTCGTTGGCACGTTATCAAAATTGGGATCCCATGGGCTTCTCAGACTTTCCTCAGCGTTTTTATTTTAAAAGTAGGGGGATCTAGAAAATTATAACTTTGCTGAATCTCGTTTTTAATGGCCTGTCCACTATTTGGAAAAAAAAACATGAATATGTTACTTTTGACATATTGCACCACATGAATGTTTTAGCGGATGAGGTTCCTGGATATTATAAACTCTATGAGTCAGTGCCACTCCTTTTCAACTGTGCAATTTGCATTTGACGATAAAAACCACAAACCACTAGACTTGGTTGTCCTTTGGAAATACTCGCAGACCACATTCTGACTTAAAGCAGCATTCAGTTCCTAATTATACCCTCTGTTCATAAGGGTAAAGAACAGCACTTTTGTCCTTGATGGAAACATTGTGTGATCCATCAGAACGAGTGTGTGTATATCGCAGGGGCCTCAACCGGTTACACTGTTGCTCTCACTAATTGAGGATTGAGCACTTTTCCTACCACCAAGTTATATAAATTATTTACCAAAGCAATGCAGGGCAACAGATTCATTTTACACCCAACGTTTAGTAACTACTAGTGGTCGTTTATACAACGTAACACCCGTTTCCATTGTTTGTCGTGATGTATCAGTAACACACATGTATTGTATAACATCTTAATGGATCTAACACAAATGCTTACATTCATAAACAGACTATTTTGCATGACACTGGGTTACATTTAAGTGTATTGCATAGACCACTAACCCTTGACAAAGGGAGTGGTCTTTTAATGGATACATCAAGATAATCTAGATTATGGATTAAAAATGTATGTTCCAGACAGTGAGAGCTATCTATTTTAGGAGACACCAGCTTGTGGCTTTATATCATAGTGATGATACATAAGATTGTAGCACAGAGTGGTCCTCTAAATAGCAGTGGACAACCACAAACTCTCCACTTCCTGATGTAATGCCTTCTCAGTCTGTTCTCCACACAAACATGATTTAAACATGTTGATGTTGAAGTTTTTAACACATAGACCAGCCCTTTGATTGGTAGTCAAGAATTGCAGATCCTCTGTATTCCCAATTGCATTGGACCTTCTTGAGGTGGGTAATGTTATGACTGTCTTGTTTCTGTCTAAAGTATTAATACTGTGACAATTTCATCACCTCCATCATATCTCTGCAGATCGCCGTGACCTCCTCCTGGAAAATATGCCTCCCACATTTAAGGTCTACTAACCACCTGCTGCCCTAAAAACTACAATATTTAGGGCAGCAGGTGGTTATTTAATTGGTTTCTGAGCCCATGCAGAACCAAACCATGGTTGTGTGTTCCTATCCGAAGGTTTGGCAGCTTTTTATAAATGTTTTCCAGGAATGAGGTACAGCTTTAACATGCTGTTTGTACATTAACTGGTTATCTCCTGTAGCTGTTGTTATCTTTGGCTACTTAAGCCTCCTTGTAGCCAGGGCTTACCCACCAGCAGCGGTCACACCTGACCATATTAAACTTCCATAAGCCAAACCCCTGAGTTTATTCCATCACGTCTGGGTGGGCTTCCCAAGATACTGCCTCTGTTAGCAGTTTAACTGTGCTGGTGTATTATCATAAAGGTTACAGCATTTAGTGTGTATGCAGCAGCACTATGAGCAGGTATAAATGATAAACAACACTTGGATATGTCAAATAGGTCATTTGACATTGTCCATTGCCAAATAGCGTTAAAGGGCAACTCAGCGCTACAACCTTAAAAACAGTTCAACGCCTCAACAAATGCTTGTCATTGCAAATAGCTGTTTCGGATTAACTCAGTAAGTCACGTGTTTCTTGCACTTCCTATTCATTCAAGAAGGTAACAAAAGGCAACACCAGGCCACAAAGACCTCCATGTCTCTCCTGTGGCAACCTGAGCATAATTTAGGCTATAGTCATCAATTCATAACCTTGACTTTTTACAGTACAATGAAAGTTATTCAATGTTTTTTTGTAAGAAATACAGGGTCAAACTACAGCAAGCATAGTGCTAGAGGTATTTTAGCACTTCAGGTATGTTGAGCAGCTTAATAAGGTACGGTGAAACACGGTCACATGCATGTACCCAAACGCTCCCTTCCCCACTGTCCACCAAGGGCACTGAGGCCTGCAGAGACAGAGGCACCGCTTGTTTGAGTCCCTTAATTGCTACTGCTTTCCTATAGAACATCTCTAAATCAGAGAATAATCAGGCATCATTTAATCATCTGAGGTGTCTCTCATTGTCGGCAAACATCCTCCCTCTTGATTTGGCTATTAATGAGCCAGCTGGTCTTGAATCCTGCCAGGTGTTAGAGGTTAATTAATTAGAGGGAAGAGGACCATTGTAAATTAGGGCTCGGTGATGCGAGGACACTTTAAGTATACTCAGTAGAGGTTAGCCTGGCATGGCAAGATCAAACTAAAATGCAAATGCCCTGGTAAAGCATGTGTTGTTGTGTAATAGGATGTAATAGGATAAAACACTGATATAAATTAGAAACACATTGTCGTTGTATACATACTTAATATTTAATACTCTTAAGACTTCTCGAACTGAAATACAAACATCACACAAACCCAGTGAAAGACATTTGCAAATGAGCCAAAATGACTATTATTATTATTATGACGTGTGATATAACCGTGAAACATATCTCTGGGGGCATTCAATGTGTAAACTGGCGCCAATTTCTGTTAGTATGAGGGCAACAGCCTCTCCAGCCCAGTGGACGATAACATCCTAAAGTGGCCTTGTGCAGTACTTTAGAGCTTATTGAGGGCTCTTCTTGACAGCTATTTTTGATCTACCATTAGCCTCAAGGGATCTCAGTGCAACGTAATGCCAAATAAAATCACCTCGATGCCCTGTGAACACCACGCTTTATCTTTACACGTCATTCTGCTCCCCTGAAATAATAAAACATTTATTGTACTGCTTACTTGGTGTAGTGGCATATCTATCCCATTACGCAGATCTTTCTGCAGTCCATGGCTGAGCCTGTTGCTTTAGATGGTAGACTGGCCACAATGAAAACCTCGCCTGGAAGGGATTTTCTTCTTGTATATATCCAGGTTTAAACTTTACCCTAACTTAAAAACAAGATCGGGAAGGATTTGCTGAAGCACACATATAAATTCCAGCAAGTACCTGCAATATGTGTTATTCTATTTTGTCATTATTGTCGTTTTTTCGATGCCGTGTAGTCTGAAAGCATTTACAGACGTTTATGCATTAACTGTTAGAACTATTATATGTTCTTGTATCTCTTTACAAGATTATTGCAGTCTTTATTTCTGGCGTTAAAGATCCCATGCCATTCTATTTTATGATGCTTTAATATAGGTATTAGTGGGCCACAAACACAGTATTCAAAGACGTCCCCGAAATTCAGCTGTGGTGCAGAGTTACAGTCACTCCGAAACAGTCGCACATTGAGCTTCCCCCAAACGCGCTGTTTCGGTGGGCGTGTCAAGGCAGGTCAAGGAGGGGGGTGGGGGTGTGGCCCTGAGCAGCTTGTAGCCACTACCATGCGCTCTGTATACGGTGGGCGTGTCAAGGCAGGTCAAGGAGGGGGGTGGGGGTGTGGCCCTGAGCAGCTTGTAGCCACTGACAGTACCATGCGCTCTGTTTACGGTGGATGTATCGCAATGGCTCGTAGAAACCCATATTATACATAGATATCTATATCATATAATATATAATATTATCACCTGGCCCTGAGCAGCTTGTAGCCACGGTACCATGCGCTCTGTTTACGGTGGATGTATCGCAATGGCTCTTAGAAACCCATATTATACATAGATATCTATATCATATAATATCATATATATTATCACGGCCAAAAGCTGTGTGAGCCTCCAGACGATAGGTTATTATGAATCTCAAACGACCGCGTCTACTTCAGATTGATGTGGAAGTGGAAGAACCAGAGACGTCGGAGAACCCGACGAAGTCCTTTGTGATTCATTATATCGTCTGGACGCGCACACAGCTTTTGGCCGTGATGTATTATTTGATATAGATATCTATGTATTATATGATATTATTTAGATATAGAGAAGAGCTCCAGGTCTGTAACGCAAGTGTTGTACACTTCCTTGTTATTTGGATAACCGTTCTGCTGTTGGTGTTATGGCATAACACGTCGGACTCTCGTCTCTGGTATTTCTACAACGAGACTCGTATTGGGGGTTATCTCAGCCATGGTTGAGAATGAATTGGGGGAAAGGAACTTTGGCTTTGACTCCCTGAAGTAGGCTACATGAACCACGAAATGGAGGAGAAAGGGATTGTTGGCCGCGATTGTATCCCGCTTGAGCCCTGCTTCCCGCCGCCTCGGCAGCGGTCAGCGCTAATCACCGCATCCTGAAGCCGAGGCGGTGGTCCATAGGCTCCGGCGGGAGACGACTAGGGATGCACCGATCCGCTTTTTTCACCTCCGATACCGATACCGATATCTGAGGTTTAGTATCGGCCGATGCCGATCCGATACCGATATAGAAAAACAGCGCGAAATTATGGCTACAAACTAAGTTTCATTGAGGGGAAAAGACTGGGATCATGAGACTTGAATTTTTGAGGTGCTTTATAAGGTTTGTGGTATTAAAGCTAGAAGGTTTAGTACCACCCCTCGGGACATTTACTTTGCATATGTTGCATGTAGCCGTGGAGCTTGCTGGCTTAGGTAAAGTGAAATAGCTCCAGATAGCAGATCCTTTTGCTTGCTCCATTTTGCAATCACTGTAGGCTCCGCACGGCGTGTTGCTTGTTTATGACGTCACTCACAGCGCACAGCATAGAAACTGAATAGATCAGCCAATAGATAGATAGATACACTTTTATTAATCCCGTGAGAACATTTTCGTGGGAAATTCAATAATCAAAGCAGCAAGGTAGTAGGAATAGGATTCAAGTATGTACATAAACGTTAAAAAAAAAAAAAAAAAAAATTTTTTTTTTTTTTAAATATGGATCGGCCCATTTGTCACCGATACCCGATCTAGAAATTTCTTCAATATCGGTACCGATACCGATACAAATATCGGATCGGTGCATCCCTAGAGACGACCGCGGTCAACAATCCCTTTCTCCTCCATGTCGTGGTTCATGACTTCAGGGAGTCAAAGCCAAAGTTCCTTTCCCCCAATTCATTCTCAACCATGGCTGAGATAACCCCCACTACGGGTCTAGTTGTAGAAATACCATAGACGAGAGTCCGACGTGCGCCATCACACCAACAGCAGAACGGTTATCCAAATAACAAGGAAGTGTACAACACTTGCGTTACAGTCCTGGAGCTCTATATCTAAATAATATCATATAATACATAGATATCTATATCAAATACATATTATCACGGCCAAAAGCTGTGTGCACGTCCAGACGATATAATGAATCACAAAGGACTTCGTCGGGTTCTCCGACGTCTCTGGTTCTTCCACTTCCACATCAATCTGTAGTAGACAGAACCGCGCGCTGCCTGCTGCCTGCTGCCTGCTGCCGGCGCAAGGCACCACCGCCCGGCTGCCCGCTGCCGGGTGGTGGTGCCTTGCGCGGAGCAGGCAGCAGAGCAGCAGCGCGCGGTTCTGTCTACTACAGATTGATGTGGAAGTGGAAGAACCAGAGACGTCGGAGAACCCGACGAAGTCCTTTGTGATTCATTATATCGTCTGGACGTGCACACAGCTTTGGCCGTGATAATATGTATTATTTGATATAGATATCTATGTATTATATGATATTATTTAGATATAGAGCTCCAGGACTGTAACGCAAGTGTTGTACACTTCCTTGTTATTTGGATTAACGTTCTGCTGTTGGTTTGTGTTGGCGAACGTCGGACTCCGTCTATGGTATTTCTCAACTAGACCGTAGTGGGGGTTATCTCAGCAATGTTAAGAAAGAATTGGGGGAAAGGAAAGGAACTTTGGCTTTGAACTCCTGAAGTCATGAACCACGACATGGAGGGAAAGGGATTGGGACGCGGGTCGTCTCTAGGGATGCAACCGATCCGATATTTGTATCGGTTATCCGGTACCGATATTGAAGAAATTTCTAGATCGGGTATCGGTGACAAATGGGCCGATCCATATTTAAAAAAAAAAAAAAAAATTTTTTTTTTTTTTTTTTTTAACGTTTATGTACATACTTGAATCCTAATTCCTACTACCTTGCTGCTTTGATTATTGAATTTCCCACGAAATGTTCTCACGGGATTATAAAAGTGTATCTAATCTATCTATGGCTGATCTATTCAGTTTCTATGCTGTGCGCTGGTGTAGTGACGTCATAAACAAGCAACACGCCGTGCGGAGCCTACAGTGATTGCAAATGGAGCAAGCAAAGGATCTGCTATCTGGAGCTATTTCACTTTACCTAAGCCAGCAGCTCCACGGCTACATGCAACATATGCAAAGTAAATGTCCGAGGGGGTGGTACTAAACCTTCTAGCTTTAATACACAAACCTTATAATAGCACCTCAAAAACTTCAAGTCTCATGATCCCAGTCTTTTCCCCTCAATGAAACTTAGTTTGTAGCCATATTTCGCGCTGTTTTTCTATATCGGTATCGGATCGGGCATCGGCCGATACTAAACCTCAGATATCGTATCGGTATCGGAGGTGAAAAAGCGGATCGGTGCATCCCTAGTCGTCTCCCGCCGGAGCCTATGGACCACCGCCTCGGCTTCAGGATGCGGGTGATTAGCGCTGACCGCTGCCGAGGCGGCGGGAATGGAAGCAGGGCTTCAAGCGGGGATACAATCGCGGCCAGACAATCCCTTTCTCCTCCATTTCGTGGTTCAATGTAGCCTACTTCGGAGTCAAGCCAAAGTTCCTTTCCCCCAATTCATTCTCAACATGGCTGAGATAACCCCCCATACGAGTCTCGTTGTAGAAATACCAGAGACGGAGTCCGACGTGTTATGCCTAACACCAACAGCAGAACGGTTTATCCAAATAACAAGGAAGTGTACAACACTTGCGTTACAGACCTGGAGCTCTTCTCTATATCTAAATAATATCATATAATACAGAGATATCTATATCAAATAATACATCACGGCCAAAAGCTGTGTGCGCGTCCAGACGATATAATGGAATACAAAGGACTTCGTCGGGTTCTCCGACGTCTCTGGTTTCTTTCCACTTCCACATCAATCTGAAGTAGACCGCGGTCGTTTGAGATTCATAATAACCTATCGTCTGGAGGCTCTCACACAGCTTTTGGCCGTGATAATATATATTATATATTATATGATATAGATATCTATGTATATATGGGTTTCTAAGAGCCATTGCGATACATCCACCGTAAACAGAGCGCATGGTACCGTGGCTACAAGCTGCTCAAGGGCCAGGTGATAAGATATATTATATGATATAGATATCTATGTATAATATGGGTTTTTACGAGCCATTGCGATACATCCACCGTAAACAGAGCGCATGGTACTGTCAGTGGCTACAAGCTGCTCAGGGCCACACCCCACACCCCCTCCTTGACCTGCCTTGACACGCCCACCGTATACAGAGCGCATGGTATGGCTACAAGCTGCTCATGGCCACACCCCCCACCCCCCTCCTTGACCTGCCTTGACACGCCCACCGAAACAGCGCGTTTGGGGGGAAGAGCTCAATGTGCGACTGTTTCGGAAGTGGACTGTAACTCTGCACCACAAGCTGAATTTCGGGGACGTCTTTGAATACTGTGTTTGTGGCCCACAATACCTATATTAAAGCATCATAAAATAGAATGGCATGGGATCTTTAACGCCAGAAATAAAGACTGCAATAATCTTGTAAAGAGATACAAGAACATATAATAGTTCTAACAGTTAATGCATAAACGTCTGTAAATGCTTTCAGACTACACGGCATCGAAAAAACGACAATAATGACAAAATAGAATAACACATATTGCAGGTACTTGCTGAATTTATATGTGTGCTTCAGCAAATCCTTCCCGATCTTGTTTTTAAGGTAGGGAAAGTTTAAACCTGGATATATACAAGAAGAAAATCCCTTCCAGGCGAGGTTTTCATTGTGGCCAGTCTACCATCTAAGCAACAGGCTCAGCCATGGACTGCAGAAAGATCTGCGTATGGGATAGATATGCCACTACACCAAGTAAGCAGTACAATAAATTTTTATTATTTCAGGGGAGCAGAATGACGTGTAAAGATAAAGCGTGGTGTTCACAGGGCATCGAGGTGATTTTATTTGGCATTACGTTGCACTGAGATCCCTTGAGGCTAATGGTAGATCAAAAATAGCTGTCAAGAAGAGCCCTCAATAAGCTCTAAAGTACTGCACAAGGCCACTTTAGGATGTTATCGTCCACTGGGCTGGAGAGGCTGTTGCCCTCATACTAACAAGAAATTGGCGCCAGTTTACACATTGAATGCCCCCAGAGATATGTTTCACGGTTATATCACACGTCCATAATAATAATAATAGTCATTTTGGCTCATTTGCAAATGTCTTTTCACTGGGTTTGTGTGATGTTTGTATTTCAGTTCGAGAAGTCTTAAGAGTATTAAATATTAAGTATGTATACAACGACAATGTGTTTCTAATTTATATCAGTGTGTTTTATCCTATTACATCCTATTACACAACAACACATGCTTTACCAGGGCATTTGCATTTTAGTTTGATCTTGCCATGCCAGGCTAACCTCTACTGAGTATACTTAAAGTGTCCTCGCATCACCGAGCCCTAATTTACAATGGTCCTCTTCCCTCTAATTAATTAACCTCTAACACCTGGCAGGATTCAAGACCAGCTGGCTCATTAATAGCCAAATCAAGAGGGAGGATGTTTGCCGACAATGAGAGACACCTCAGATGATTAATGATGCCTGATATTCTCTGATTTAGAGATGTTCTATAGGAAAGCAGTAGCAATTAAGGACTCAAACAAGCGGTGCCTCTGTCTCTGCAGGCCTCAGTGCCCTTGGTGGACAGTGGGGAAGGGAGCGTTTGGGTACATGCATGTGACCGTGTTTCACCGTACCTTATTAAGCTGCTCAACATACCTGAAGTGCTACAATACCTCTAGCACTATGCTTGCTGTAGTTTGACCCTGTATTTCTTACAAAAAAACATTGAATAACTTTCATTGTACTGTAAAAAGTCAAGGTTATGAATTGATGACTATAGCCTAAATTATGCTCAGGTTGCCACAGGAGAGACATGGAGGGTCTTTGTGCCTGGTGTTGCCTTTTGTTACCTTCTTGAATGAATAGGAAGTGCAAGAACACGTGACTTACTGAGTTAATCCGAAACAGCTATTTGCAATGACAAGCATTTGTTGAGGCGTTGAACTGTTTTTAAGGTTGTAGCGCTGAGTTGCCCTTTAACGCTATTTGGCAATGGACAATGTCAAATGACCTATTTGACATATCCAAGTGTTTGTTTATCATTTATACCTGCTCATAGTGCTGCTGCATACACACTAAATGCTGTAACCTTTATGATAATACACCAGCACAGTTAAACTGCTAACAGAGGCAGTATCTTGGGAAGCCCACCCAGACGTGATGGAATAAACTCAGGGGTTTGGCTTATGGAAGTTAATATGGTCAGGTGTGACCGCTGCTGGTGGGTAAGCCCTGGCTACAAGGAGGCTTAAGTAGCCAAAGATAACAACAGCTACAGGAGATAACCAGTTAATGTACAAACAGCATGTTAAAGCTGTACCTTATTCCTGGAAACTTTATAAAAAGCTGCCAAACCTTCGGATAGGAACACACAACCATGGTTTGGTTCTGCATGGGCTCAGAACCAATTAAATAACCACCTGCTGCCCTAAATATTGTAGTTTTTAGGGCAGGCAGGTGGTTAGTAGACCTTAAATGTGGGAGGCATATTTTCCAGGAGGAGGTCACGGCGATCTGCAGAGATATGATGGAGGTGATGAAATTGTCACAGTATTAATACTTTAGACAGAAACAAGACAGTCATAACATTACCCACCTCAAGAAGGTCCAATTGCAATTGGGAATACAGAGGATCTGCAATTCTTGACTACCAATCAAAGGGCTGGTCTATGTGTTAAAAACTTCAAACATCAACATGTTTAAATCATGTTTGTGTGGAGAACAGACTGAGAAGGCATTACATCAGGAAGTGGAGAGTTGTGGTTGTCCACTGCTATTTAGAGGACCACTCTGTGCTACAATCTTATGTATCATCACTATGATATAAAGCCACAAGCTGGTGTCTCCTAAAATAGATAGCTCTCACTGTCTGGAACATACATTTTTAATCCATAATCTAGATTATCTTGATGTATACCATTAAAAGACCACTCCCTTGTCAAGGGTTAGTGGTCTATGCAATACACTTAAATGTAACCCAGTGTCATGCAAAATAGTCTGTTTATGAATGTAAGCATTTGTGTTAGATCCATTAAGATGTTATACAATACATGTGTGTTACTGATACATCACGACAAACAATGGAAACGGGTGTTACGTTGTATAAACGACCACTAGTAGTTACTAAACGTTGGGTGTAAAATGAATCTGTTGCCCTGCATTGCTTTGGTAAATAATTTATATAACTTGGTGGTAGGAAAAGTGCTCAATCCTCAATTAGTGAGAGCAACAGTGTAACCGGTTGAGGCCCCTGCGATATACACACACTCGTTCTGATGGATCACACAATGTTTCCATCAAGGACAAAAGTGCTGTTCTTTACCCTTAATGAACAGAGGGTATAATTAGGAACTGAATGCTGCTTTAAGTCAGAATGTGGTCTGCGAGTATTTCCAAAGGACAACCAAGTCTAGTGGTTTGTGGTTTTTATCGTCAAATGCAAATTGCACAGTTGAAAAGGAGTGGCACTGACTCATAGAGTTTATAATATCCAGGAACCTCATCCGCTAAAACATTCATGTGGTGCAATATGTCAAAAGTAACATATTCATGTTTTTTTTTCCAAATAGTGGACAGGCCATTAAAAACGAGATTCAGCAAAGTTATAATTTTCTAGATCCCCCTACTTTTAAAATAAAAACGCTGAGGAAAGTCTGAGAAGCCCATGGGATCCCAATTTTGATAACGTGCCAACGACAGGAAGTCAATGTTTGGTTTATGGTGCAAAGAATGGCAATGACCAAAACAAGTACATAAAACAAACACACATCTGTACTCCCATAATAGAGGCGCTTACAGAGACCAGAGTCAATATTATCGGTATATTATTTATCATCCATGTGATGAGGTGTGATCTGGAAAGGAAAGTCTCACTTTATGTCGGCGTTTACCCGAGAATCGTAGATATGCACACAGCAGCAATGGATCAACTAACAAGAGGAGCTTTATATCCGATGATGCGTAAGTGATCGAGAAAATGAATGAGATGTATGGCTCCAATGAAAACACTAGCAAGGTCATGATCAGGCGTTTTAATGTGGATATACACATCATGTCAAAACACTAACTACGTCATAGAATTTGTGCGTCAAAAACACACACACACACATAGTCTTCCCCCCTTTCCTTCTGGTGGAGGTAGTAATATAGTACTTTGAGACTTGCTTATCCCTTAATGACCCATGTTTTTCTAGTAAACTATTCCCTGAGGCGCAAAACGTTTAGATACATTGTATTGTATATTAAGGAATTTCACCTAAATCCTATTGATATGCTAAATGCTTGTGGGGAAATCTGAGGCAATTTTCAACTTTCCTCCCCTCTCTTTACTGCCATTGTGCAACCTTAAACTCAGATTAAGTAACCACAGGCCCATTTTGCAAAATATTGGATTAAAGATTGAATGAGACGTTTGAAATTATTCGTACTCAGCATGGACATTCGTATTCAGCCTGTGAAATACAATAATGGGGTTGAATACTATTTGATTATTATTCTTCAACCAATCGGCTATAGTTTGTTCCAAGTTTAGATAGCAAACTGAGCAAACAACTCATAATTTGCTATCTCAATTTTGAACATTGCAATATTTAAAGCTGCACTAAGGTACTTTTATATTGCAGCTATTTACTCCAATAAAAAAATATCTGAAATAGAACGTTTCCAAATAATAAAACTCGCCCATCATTGAGTCAAGATGACAGCCACTCTCATCGGATAATGATATAACTATAGCTGCAGCAACCATGCAAGCCACTAGAGGCTGCTAATGGAAAAGTGTACATAGTGCAGCTTTACTTTTTAATAACTTTTTTTCTACTTTGATTCTAACAACATGTTATGTAGTGCTCCTCTGATATCGATGATTAGTCCAATAAGCAACTATTTGGTTGTAGGGATGTGATATGAAACAAACTAGTCACTAACAAGTATCTTAGTTGCAGTGCTATGGTTTCGCCTCTGTTCTCCTAAAACGGACAAGAGGCCATAAAAGAGAGGCCTTCCCTGAATTTGAGATGCATTGGCTTTGAGATGACTCGACCCTGTGGGTCCACTGAATTATAGGTTCTCTTGCCCGGGGCCTCAAGCAATTGTCTGTTCTGCGTATTTGGTCACTTTGACTGCGAGTATAATGTTTTGTGGTTGTCTAGTCTTTCATACATGTCTCCTTTTTCCTCCGGTAATCACTTAATTATTCATAACTATGGCAATCAAATGTGTAGCAACAAAGGAGTATATCAAATATCAGTGAAAAAACAATGAACATCATTTGTGATTGGTACATGGTACATTTGAGCATGCTAAAGTAAAATGATGAGGCCTTGACTTTGTGTCTTCTCCACTTCGATACACGGCATTGTTTCAGAAAGTGATCTGGTCCACCACAAAAAATCATGCTGTCTATAATTAGGACTGTTTGTAGGAAACGGTCCAAATTATGTCCCCCAACTCAGATTTGCCTTTTTATTTTTAAGCAGGCCACATTTCAGTTTATTTATTTAAGAATTTAAAATAGTGAGTGCATGTCATTTGACGATACGCACAGACATTTTGAATTCGATCACAATGTTTTTAAATGCACTGAATAGAAAATATTATATCTCTTTTTTGACTGCAGCCTACGCAGGGTGGGAAAGTAGGGGGCATGTAGAAGTAGAAAAAAGTGTGATATCTATACAGTATAAATATAGAAGTGTGAAATAAAAAAAGATGTGAAAATGATTGTTAGCGTAGCATTGGCTACCTCGTCATCAGAGAGAGGCGTATATACAGCGTCTGCTACTGTGGTCTCAGGGATGGGGGAAACACGAGTCATATCCGTTTTATTTCTTAAGTTAAGTTCTAACTTTATATTCCAAGGGGTTTATCGTTACCTTGACACAGCAGCCTAGATACAGTAAGCTCCATATTGGTCTTCATATATCCTTGAAGAGAGTTTCAGTTTAAGTCATTAACTGATAGACAAACAGAAACCTGTGGTTTTTTCAACTGCAGTTTGTATTCCACGGCCCAGTGATGAAAACACACATATTTATATGGTGTGTATTTTTCTAATTTACACACTGGCACACACTCAAAAGTATTAAACAAAAGGAATACTGTATTGAAAATGAAATGCTGTAAATAAGAATGTCTATGTTTCGCCCTGTGAGAGTTGTGTTTGCTCTGGTGGTTTGGCCACAAGCCAGGGCAGGAGGAATAGATTTCTGGAATAATCACTAGACACAGTTATTTACCATGATTTTCCTTATTAAAAATGGAAAATTATAATTTTTTTGGTATCTTTTTAAAATTCCCTGTTCGTTTCTGTTAGATGAGAAGAAAAAATAAACCTGTGTTTCTTTTACTAATTATCAGAGTGCTTATGCTTGGTGGACTTGGTACATGTGAGAAATGGCTGTATTTCCAACTTTCCAAATACATATTTACCTTTTCATCTCTTATTAGATCAGCATTTAAATGTTAGTGGACATGTTACTGTCTACCAGAAGGGAATACAGTCCTCACTAGTGGACTAGCAGAACAGAGTTATGAACATATTTGTTTAGAGTAAGTTTTTAGCTGAATAAATCTGCCTACTAAAAATGGCAGGGCTCTGTTCTTCTAGGGAGGACTGTATTCTCTACTAGTAGACATTTAAGTGTTTATTTCATATTCCTAAAGGGGGGAACAAAATATTCAACCTATTTGTGCAATATATTTATGCAATATTCTACTTGGTTTGCACAAGACTGACGCACACACACAGTACATTCAAAGTGAAATGTACTCTTTATACTTCTCTCTTTAACAACAGCCTGTCATCTGACACACAAATACTTGTCTAAAACGTGTGCTTCAGGTATAAAAAGCGTCCTGGGGAGGTCTCAGATGAATATCCTGTATTGGCATGGTTAGCACAGTAAACAGGTTGTATCTATCCCTGTTCCACTGTGGTCCGAGGTTGTTCCCTCTGTGGTTGTTTACAGTGTGAAGCCCAAAATGTCTCATTCTGTAACTCCATTCAGCTCTCAAAATGGACATCCTTATTTCAAGCCTGAATGTGAAAAAAAAATATTGATGGATCGAGATATTGTGGTTTTAAGCACACAAACCTCTACGAGAGCTTGGTATTTACGGTTTAAATTTGAAGTAAGAAAATATATCCTTGTGTTATCAACAATGTGTATTTTTATAAAAAGATAAACTGTAAAATTTGAACATTCTGAAACTTAGGTATGGTCTCATTCCAAATCATATAGGAACATATATAGGCCTATATACATATATACTAGACTGCATATGAAATCTAGGCGGAATCTGTCTGGAAATTACTGTTAAGAACCGGTTAATCTGGGCCAGATGGCAGTGGCTAAAAAAATTTGAATGTAATAACAAGTTGAGCTTAACGCCTTTTCCACATCGCCTGCATGTGCAATTTGATGATTCGAGTGTCTTATTAGCTAAATTAGCATCCTCAAATTAGGAAGACCCACAAGACGCGAATCAGTTTCTTTTAAGCATTAATTTCCACCAGGGGTTATGTTCCTGCTAATTAATTGGCACTGGTACCCGATTGATAAGGGGCAACAGCAAACAGTTTGTTTGTGATCATTGTTTTGTATAAAACAGTTTATGCACGTAGGTGAGCCTTAAGTCGCAAGGCCCAAGCAAACACATACTGTCTTCTGATTCCTTTATTTCCTATTTAGGGTTTTCATGGGAAAATTCTGGACATAAAACACTGTATGCTGACAAAATATTTTTTTTGAATATCCCCACTTTTCCACCTTTTCCATTTATACCAGGATTTGGTATTTGATTATTTTCAACGGCTGTCCATTTGCATTTTAGGTAGATGGCAACTTACCGCAGGTATATATGACTAATAACTTGAAGGTGATACATTTTGAGTTCTACCTTGAACAAATTCTACGTTTAATCTAAATGTTTCTTTAGTATTCAAAGTGTCACTGGTTTATCATGGATACATCTATATTCAAGAAAGAGAGGGTTTTCTCTTTTCATGCAGTCGTTTTCTGTGTATGAGCAACTGCTCTAATGATATTCAAATGCTAAATGTATAGAGTTTCCCGGTACTGGGAGTTGTAAGTACAATATAATACTGATTTACTTCAGTAAAACATACATAATAAAAAACATGAGCCCAATACTACATCCAAATGATTTGCGAGCTGCCTGAGCTTTATTTTTTTTCACTCCCACACTTTGCTCACTATATTTATGTGCTCCAATACCCAGGATGACTGTTGTCATTTCCAATACACTCATACATGTCCCAACTGAAGGTGACCTCAGAGAAAACAGTAAGTTGGCCAAAGTCATCTATTAGATGGCAAAATGTTTCCTTCAATGGAAAACCACACCTGTGCTATTATTGCGCTCTCCAAAACGCAGAAGGAAAACATAAGGTGTCAGAGGAAAGTGTATGTATAATGTATTTTCTTGTGTTCAGACGTCACGTCAGATTAGTGGCTAAATCATACTGACTGCAGCAGATAGAATCACAGGAATACCAGCTGTGTCTACCAACACCAGGTGGAATGGATACTGTTGACCCAAGGACAGGAATATGGCACAACTTCTTTACCTCTTGCTTGATGGCTTGTTAATACAGGAACAAAAATAGGACGCAAAAAATATTTAAAGGTTTGATCCTAACTCTAACCTCCTGGGCTAAATTAGCATTTGGAATGGAGAGTTACAGGTTATTTTGCAGTTCTTGTTTTACACCCACCTATCACTTTGGTGGCCCGTCGACACCATTCAGCGGGGTGGATTGACCCCTGCTCTCGAGCGGAGGCTGATAAAGAGTATCCTCTCCACCTCCGCTGCTAATCTATCAGGTTGTCAAGGAGCCACCATCTAGCCTCCTGCAAATTCACGCCTCTGCCCTTTTACAAAATAACACTTGTTTTTCTCTTTTATTTGTGTTGGAGATATGAAGAGCCCAGGAAGGAAGGAGGGAGGGGGGTTGGGAACCAGCTGTGCTTCAGACAATCACATGTGGAGAACAACGGCGGTCAACTAATGTGCAGATGCTCATTTGGGTCGGGGAGAGTGATGTGGTAACCTTTATGCTGGATCCCAGATGGGTTCGCATGCAGTACAGCGCAATATTCACACCGCATTAACGTATTGCTCATTGTTAATAGGTAGGAACAAAGGGCAATATGTTTGTTAAGTGAACAGGGGTTCTCGATGACATGATAGTATACGATTTCATGAGAGTTCCTCAAAGAGGTCACATAGATGAGGTCACACAGATGAGGTCACACAGATGAGGTCACACAGATGGGACCTCGATGGTACCTGTGGGGCTCCTCTACCGGTATACTGTTCACCTGTACACCTACCTCCATGTCCTTCTTCTATGCAGGTGTATGCAGATGACGTGCTCACCAAAGATGAACAGATAGGCCTCTTGTTCAAAGCCAAGCGTATGTGTGAGGGAAACATCATTTCAAAGCAAATCTTTCCAGGTGAGTAAGGAAAAGCGACAACATTATGATCTTTATCTTTTTGCTTGCATGTTTGATGTAAAACCTTTTTTCACTGGAAAGATGACAGCCAATGGTTGAATAAATGGTTGTTGGAGCATTGTCTGTATCGTAAGACAGGCAGTGTCGTTTGTTGTGTGTAGTAAATGGCACCACTGAGAGTATATTACTGTTTAGTTAACAGAGTTCTATAAGATGGACAGGCGAATCGACCCAAATCAGGGGCAAGCTGTTATGTTTTAGACTGCACATCCGTGAGGTTCAACAAGTGATCCTGATCAGAACAACACAGGGGTCCATTTCCTTTTGTCTTCATTTTGGGTTTTTAACAGAGTAAGAAAGGCGATATGTATTCTGGCTGTATCGGTTCACTTATGGGACTTTAAATGCATCATTTTGTGTAGACTCAAAGAAAACTTGGTTGCAGTAATTTTACCATTCAGTTGCTCAGAAACTGAAATTTCAGATCCCATCTGCATACCAATCATTTCTCTACAGAAACTTGTGGTTCTGTAAAATTGTAGTCAGAGACTCGAACTACCCCCCTCCCCCTCCCTCTCTGCAAACAAACCATAATAATCAAATAAATCACATAGAGTGTTATTCATTGCCACCAGTAGTTATGCTGTCTCGTGCTGTATCTCACACAGTATTTCCATGTGTCACGATGTTTAATGTAAAACATTTAACCAAACTAATACCATTGTGCCTTTAAAAGATGGCTTGTCTGCATGTGACAGGGAAAACAAGAAGCATGTTGTTTCTCACGCCACATTGATCCCAACAGCCAAGGACACTTACACAACACAGGGCACCGGCTACACATCAGGCCTTTATAAAATGAGGGGCTAGTTTCCCTCTCTGACAATCGTCATGTCTAATGCAGCCTGACACGTCACACAGCTACCCGGTACCTGCGAGCTCATTCCCAGCTCCCGGCTTGGGATTTAGAGGGTTTTTTATGTGTTGGACGTAACCCACCCGTTCAATTCCCAAGTCACCAGGCCAGTGTCCCTATTTATCCAGAACCAAGCTGTAGTTGGTTTTATTATTGCTAAACATTGGATTAGCATCTGTGCAGCATTGCTAGTATTTCCCAGCATTTCAGACGGGGTTTACACAGGTTTCTTTTTTCCTCAGTTGGCAAACATTTTCACACTTAATCCAACGACGCACTGAGTAGGAACTGTAATGCGCCCATAGGGGAATCATGTTAAGGGGAAAATTGCTCAAGCTTGTTGCGTAAAGAGCGCGTTTCAAGGGGTTGTGTGCTGCAGCGCTGGCCACAGTGCCTGACCCACATACCTGATGACGCCGGCGGAGCTGATGTGACCTAGCCTTTATCTGGTGGCGCTTTGATGACCCCATTTGGAAGATTGCACACGTCTTTCCAATCGCAGCCCCGTTAAAGAAGTGAACATGTGTAAATAAGCCATGCTAATGAGGGCATTTTGTCTGGGAAAAACGAACAACAACCAAACCCTTGGTTGATTTAAAGGGTTCATTTGGAGCCGTTTTCATTTTTTGTAGCCAATGATAGTTGTTTTTTTTTGTGCCCTCAAAGCCACATTTCAAAAAAGGTTTTCTCCGTCTTTCAGGATGAGAAGGTCATCGTGCGCATTGCCTGCGCTGTATATTTCAATCATGTTCAAAAGCCTTACCAGCCTTAGTGTTAACATGCACCAGCACACGTAGAACCGTGGCACAGCCCTGAAGGCTACTAGTAGTCTCAGCCTGTTAACACCAAGCAATCACACGATCAATCAGCCAATCAACCAACTCATTAGTCTGGCTGAGCAGAAATGGACAGCGTCTACAGCGCTAGCGTTGGATTCCACCGCTACTCCTCCCCTTCCTGTTGCTGGCTTTCCCGTATTGTGCTCCCCCTCAAACTCGGAAACTACGCAGTATGGCGAGTTTTGAAGAGGACTTTGACGGCGCTGTAAAGCTAGCATGTTTGGCTCTTTCCGTCGAAAATTGCAAAGATTTGCTTTCAGCATGTGCTGATGAAGAAAGATGTTCTTGCACTATTTCGGATGGACAAAGCTGCTGCTTCCCGGGGTTAGCCCTGCCCTAGACGATTGTGATTGGTTTAAAGAAATAAAAACAGGCCAGCCCAGTTTCCCCCCGGATAGACGGCTCTAAATAGCGTGGTTCCAGACCATTCTACTTGCTGTTGTTTGGTCTGGCTTTGCGAGACTACCAACTCATTGATATTGACTTATATCATGCCTTATCGGTAATTTCAACTAGTCACTAGTCAATCAAAGAGGAACAACTAATTATTCATTGAATTATTATTATATTATTAAATTCAATAAGAGAGTTTATTCGTTGTAGCGTTCCCTTATTTAGACAGACAAACACAGCCAAGGAAAGGAAAGATGCAAACTGCCAAAAACCCCTTTGAATATTGGCTGAGTGCCACAGTTAGCGCTCAACTCTTTTAAGTCTTAGGCTTTATTTTTCTTTCCTTCTTTCTTTCTTTCTTTCTTTCTTTCTTTCTTTCTTTCTTTCTTTCTTTCTTTCTTTCTTTCTTTCTTTCTTTCTTTCTTTCTTTCTTTCTTTCTTTCTTTCTTTCTTTCTTTCTTTCTTTCTTTCTTTCTTTCTTTCTTTCTTTCTTTCTTATTATCTACAAACTTGTGGTCCTTACTACTTCCACAGTTTTTAAATTTCCAATTTTTAAATGTTATTCTTTGCTTGTTTCAAGCAATTCAGACTTTGCAACTCAAGTCAATTTCCAATCACTAAACCTGGTTCAAACATTTAACAAATCATCACATTATTGATAATTATACAAACTATTATGCAACTGTTTTAGTATTTTAATTTGGTCTCATTGACTTCCATTGAACCCTTCTTAGAGAGTGATGACGTCACCCAGCTCCAGACCAGGCTGGCTATAACCACAGCTAAACATTTTGGACGTCTTTGAACCTTGAATATTTAACCCAGAAACACAATGTTAAGCTTAAACTGTGACGGTAGTTCTTTTTTCACTGACATTATATGATTAATCGATTGGACATTCACTTGTCGAGCATGGGGCGTTTATGTGTGGCGAGGCGACCCCTGCTTGTTTCACAATGGGTCCAATCGGAGCCTCTCAGCCATTGGCGTCTCGTCCTTTATAATATCTTCAACGTTGTTCTGCTTCTACTGAGCATGACCATGTCCAACTTATAGAATCAGAATTATAGCTTTTGAGAACGAGTCTATAGTTTGAGACTCGGCTCTTCATAAATGGCTTGTTGTCTGCTTTTGTCAGAATGTATAATTTTCCCTATCATCTATACAAACGAAATTTCTGAAAGCATAATTAAGTAAAAGCCTTATCATTCTTTTACCTAAACGCGACGAACTAGATGTGAAAGAATGACGTCAATAACCCACCAGACTTTTCTAAGTGTTCTAACAACCACAAATTATATCTTACCTGTGTTGTTATCAAGTCGTATCTTTACAAATATTTCCACCATTAACAAATATTCCAGTGTCGGTGGGTAATTTATGGTTGACTCAACCATAATTAAATAAAGTGATGCCAAATACACACACACACACACACACAGACACAAAAACAAAAACAAACACACACACACACACACACACACACACACACACACACACACACACACACACACACACACACACACACACACACACACACACACACACACCAAACACGCTTTCCCAACTATTTGACTTTTCTAAAATAGTTTGTATGTTTAGATTATCATGCTTACTCCGTTCAGACTATAAACTTTTGAACTTTAAATATTCACTTGGGTTCAGCTATTCGACCTTTCTGTACGTCTTAAACTGTGTTGCTCTATATTTTCAACCCCACTTGACGCTACAGCACTGATTGCATTTTTCACAGGAAATGCATTTTCTAGTTTTAAATGTGTTAAACGTTCCTGTTAAATATTGATTAATTGATTATTACTTTACATAAAAATAGTTTAATGTAAAATATTTGTGGCATATATTTGGTAAGTATCTGTGTTGTTTGTGCTATGGAATGGAATGGGATAGAATATTAAACTTGGTAAGATCCGATAATGAGTTGATATGTTTTGATGATAGACTCTTGCAGTGCATGGGCAGATAGGGAGCCAGGTAGCCAGGGAGGTAGACGGACAGGAAGGTCATCCAATTATTTCATTTGGGCATGTAATTAAATGATTACATGCCTATGACTGCCACGAAACCGGATATTTTTCCTTATTCAAGTCAAGTCAGGATGAGAATTACAACAAATATGACAAGAAGTACTTCTACGATATATTGCCTACCCAAGCTTTAGGTTTTGATGTCAAGAGACTGTAATAAGACAGGATTCTCTTCAAAAGGACATGGATAGTTTTTATATTTTTACTTTTGTTGGTTTGGGCCTAAAATGGCTTGTTGTTTTTTTTTAGATTTGTTTAATTTTAGCCTATTGTGGTGAAAGCGGGATTCTGTGGTGCTGAGTCAATCTCAGAGAATAGTAAGGGCTATTCATTTTTGAGGACTTTTTCACTCTATATCCGTCCTCCTTTGTCTTGTCTGGCCCCCATAGTGATTTCACACAACCACGTAGAGCGGTGGCTCACTGCACTATTATTAGACATGCCAACTGTTTTGTGCTGTATGGTATAGGATTACCTTTTGGAAATAAATGGGATTGATATTGCTATTGCTATTCCAGATACTCTAAAGGGGTCAGTCCGCTTACCACATTCAACGCTCAGAACGTTTAATTATGCTGAATGCCGCTCCGCAGTGAAGCCCGCTCTTATTTGCTTTTTCTTCCTCATTTGTGCTTTAAATACATGCGGGGCTACGTTACAGGGCCTGGACAAGGTCTTCATTCAGGGAAACACTGAGGTTTTCCCCTGGAGAGGACAGTGGAGGGATGTGGGTTCGAGGCCCCAGACTTCGCAGTGTGAAAATAGCCCGGCCTTCAGGCTTGCGGTCATGCCGTAGAACAACACCGGCCATCATTATGAGTCTGTTCACTGTGGATTAGGACTCTGTTTGTATACATCTTGACATCTGCAGGACAGAATTAGTCAAGCGGAGGGGAAAAATAAAACCCAATGCAAATGTTTTTACGGCACAAAAATCAGTGATGCCCAAGTCCCCCAACAATCACGAGCGACATTTCCATCTTAGCTGTGCAGTGTACTGTAGATCCTATGCATTGTTAAATTTAGGCCTGCTGGTAGGTGGTCCCGCGGTCATGAAAAACTATGGCAGAAGATTGCAGGGCTTTTCCTTTTTTTGACTCTCAGGACCTGTGGTCAGTGTGATTTCAGAAGTAGACACTGTTATTCTCCCGCCAGAGCGCTCTACGAATTACTCAACCCCATGCCGCTACTCTTTAATTATGTGCTCAGAGTGACAGGCCATCTTGAAGGCATATAAAGAAGGCCTTTCGTCATCGCTCCAGAAGGTCCTTTGTAACTTTGATTACAGGAATAGGGAAAATAATGGATCTACAGCATAGAGGGCATAGGTTTAGCTGCTTATTAGTGGTCAGAAGAGGGGGTACATGTTTTCAATAGAAGAGAGAATCAATGCCAAACCAAAGAATGGCTTCTTCCAGAAGTGCCTGGGCCTCAGCCCTGTCCTATCAGAAGGCTTGAGGTTCATAGCCCTCTTGAGATCAATGGGTGACGTAGGGCACCAGCTCTTTACTTGTATCCTTGAATGCCCTGTGGTGTACAACTTTAACCATAATTATTAGTTTGTGCTGGCTTTGACGATTTTGTCACATTTTATTTTGAAAAGTGACAAATGTATCACCAGAGTTTTGGAGAGGAAAGTCTGAAAAGAAAATAAAGTCTAAAATGAAGCATTAATGTGATAGTGCTTTTTACGTCAGAAGAAAGTCATGATTGTGAATGTTGACTGCGTTTCTTTTTCATCTCATCAATTCAGGTTTCCATAAATAAAGGAATCATTCTGGGGAAACAAGGATGCAGTGTCTATTTGAGGAAGTAGTGCCTTTGTTTTCCGTTTGTCTTTCATGACAGCAGTTCCTGTTCAAAGTGGCTCCCCAAACCTCAACAGGGAATCCTTCAAATGAAATCCATATTGAAACCAATTGACCATTACCACCAATGTACCATAGTACATTGTCCAGGCGTACATGTCTGAAAACATGTTAGCTGGTATGAGCCCTCTGCAGCCATAGTGAACAAAACGTTAACGACCACTTAGAGCTTAATGGGCAAATTGTTTTGACACCCGGGAGTGCTGATGCTAGGGAATCCATTGTATTTTATCCCACACTAATTATACGGTGTGAAAGTGTAGGCTGTAGGCTCTTCGACCCAGTGAGTGCTGTCGGTCCGGGTCGCAGACCTTTCCATTTCATCCCCATGATTTTGCGTATGTCAGCTACGTTGCAAATTACAAGGCTGCCTTTGCAGAGCTAATTTTCTCCCTTTTTTTCCATGGATGAAAGGACCCTTTTTTTTTTTTTTTCAAGTGCACCCCCCCGGAGGTCATGTAATGCTTGAATTGAGACGTTGCTCTACACTCCTCCAGTACATGCTCCCAAGTACATGGTTTTAAATGTCAGCCATGCTCTTGTGTCTGCAGATGGCTTCTGCTCACCGGAGTGGGATGGTATTGTTTGCTGGCCTGAGGGGGCTCCAGGAGAGCTTGTTTCCACGGCATGTCCAGAGTACATCCATGACTTCAACCACCAAGGTAGGGCTGACCTGTCGTGTCTCCGCCGGGAGCCGTTGCAAGAGAAAGCACTCTTATTGAGCAGCCTGTGTGTGATTACATAGAATATATTGATGCAAAGGTTGCTTGTCATCGTTTCAACAATCGGCACCTTTTTGTGTACCATGTCTATTGTCTATGTAATGATGCTGTGATAATTGACACAGTTCTGTTCGATTCCCAGGACTAGCATACCGTCGCTGTGACAACAATGGGACATGGGAGCTGGCCGCCACCAATAACAAGACCTGGGCCAATTATAGTGAATGTGCAAAATTCTTCCCTCACTACAACCACAACCATGAGAAGGTTTGCATTTGTTTTGTTCATGTTCTGTATGGCAGTATTTCTGCTCCATTAAACCCTGCACAGTTTGACAGTTAGTATCTTCCACGCAATCAGGGACAACACAGAAATCGCTGTGGCAGATTCATCAAAAATCTCATGAATTATTTAATGCAATTATAGTTTTATTTGAGTGTCGTAGGTTCAACAATGGCCTCTTTTCTTCAGATGCAATGTTAGCTGCAAATGTATTCATATACATTATAATTCATTAGATGAGTTTCCTCAAACAAGAAAATTACTTGAGATAACAATCAATTTCCAAACAATAGGTATATATTTATATATAATATTCATCGAAACTCACACAAAAATCAATCATCAGACATCCGGTCAGGGCTTTCGATAAGTATGGGAAAGGCAAAGAACCATCAGACACCCGACTCAACTCTGCGGTGGCTGAAAGTGGCGAACACAGGTCTGTGGTGAAGACATCAGCACTCACCAGAGCTCCCGTAGTGCGGGCAGGGTGTCATGGTGTTGGCAGCAGGGGCTTGTGGCCTATCGCACGTTTTCACAGGTCAGGTGTAGCAGAAGCCCCAGCCAGGTGACAATACGTGATTGTTGACACAGCGTCATCTTTGCCAGTTGAATGGACCACCGTAGCAGCACAGCCCAGGGTGGGTAGCTACGTGACACGTTTCACGTAGGGCTTGACATTAAACTCTGAATGTACCCCTGGATAAAGGGATTACTTTTCTGCCATTATGCCCTCATTAATGGACAGTGGTAATTGCAAACTGTGCGTTACTTTCAATGAGTCTTTGGTTCAACCTTAAAATAATACATTTTGGGTTCTAGGAACGAAAGGGGGAGCGTGTTGTCCCCATGATTACGACCATACTTTTTTAGTACGGTCGTTGTGAATGAGTCATATGATGATGGATGTTGTATATGAAATGCGCCACACACTTTGGTGTTATACTATAAGGGTCATAGCAGCTTAACACTGACTCGGAAGCGGACATTGAAATAGAATGCTGCTCAGACAGAGCTTCACCGTCCCCCCACTCTGTGGCGTTACACTATGTGCTCGAGAGGCCTAACTCTCTCAGACCCCGCAGTCAACCGCTGCCCTGAGAACTCTACACATCCACACAGACCTCGCCGCCGTTGTCCCTCATAGGATTTCCCATATAACCATGTTGAAAACCAACAACAAAAATAAAAGACAGTCGGTTGCTATTGGTTACGAGGGTCTTTCGAAAGAACACAGTGAAATGTCACCGGAACAACATGAATGCATTCATTGCAGATTTCATGGAATGAAGGTTTAGTGCGGAGGAGGATTTGATTTCATTGGGGCGCCGCTGCAGATGTGTGACAACAAAGAACGGCTGCACGGAAATATATTTATCCTTTCGATTTTCAACACATTGCTTTCAACGTGTTAAAATTCGATTTTCACTTACACTCTTTGTGCTGCAGAGCCATAAGCGAAATAGTGTTTTAGTATAGCTGGCAATGTACGGCTTTTCGCACATGTATGGCTCATTCTCCCTCTCCCTCCAAAAACAGTTCTTAAAAGGATGTGGTCACAACCTCATCGTGGGTCCCTCCATTCTCTGCCGTACCCTGAATGTGAACGTTAATGCACGCTCAAGAATTGTTTTCAGAAGTCCACGATGAATGCATATGTGCAAAACTGAAAACCCCCGGTCACGGTGCAATTACTCCTACCACACACCGCACGACCGCCACCACAACCTAAAGACTCCCCTACGATTGGCAACGGGGGTCCTGATGCTAAATGATAACAGCAGCGCAGGGTCTGGTTACCGCGCCCAGGGGTGAGCCCAGCGCCTGGCTCTGGGAGAGGGGCGCCGAGGGGCCTGGCGCCAGCCACCGCTAGCCTCTGGACGCCTTTGCTGCGTCCGCCTCCACCACCAACCACCTCCTCCACCTCCACCACCTCCTCCACCACCTCCTCCTCCCCCTCCACCACCTTCACCTCCTCCTCCACCTCCACCACCTTCACCACCTCCTCCTCCACCTCCATCAACTCCTCCTCCAACTCCACCACCTCCTCCACCTCCTCTTCCACCATCTCCTCCACCCTCAACTCCTCCACCACCTCCCCCACCTCCTCCTTCTCCCCCTCTGCTGGTGTCCTTCCCGAACACTGGAAGCCCCAATTAGCCCCCTGCAGCTCTTATGGGACCCATCACCCACCCAAGCAAATTGCTGTTTCATTTCCAGGGGGCACACTCTGTGTGCTGGAGCACAATCCAATACAAGGCCATTGGGGAGAGCGATCATCGCGTTTTGGTCAGGTTTCACCGCTGTGCGCTGTGCGGTGCCACTGCTATGCGCTGACAACCGATTATTTGCCGTTTATTTACTTGAGAAAGTTACTTAAAAGTTAAAAGTAGTTATAAAACGTGAACAAAACGAGTTTCATAGCTAAACGGCTACCTCAACTACATAAAACAGTCTGTCGCTACATGACTCATGTGTATGTTGAGTTCTGAAACCTGTCAAGTGTTTGGTGGAAATATTATTTGTTCAAGTGTGACCAGTTGAATGCAATTACCTTGACACATGAGGGAGCATACAAAAAGTATGTACAGAGTGGGCTTATTGTTGATACCCACGCAGCACCATGAAAGAAATATGTTTTAAAGGCAGCTTTATTTATTCATATAAAGGTAATATTTACTGCCTGCCCTTATCGAAATAACGGATATTGAAAAGATACATGGAGGTATTAGTACTTTAAATTCTAATATACATGTAATGTGGTGTTCCCCAGGAGGTCTTCCATCGCTTGTACATCATCTACACCGTGGGCTACTCCATCTCTCTGGGCTCCCTCATGGTGGCTGTGGGAATACTGGGTTATTTCCGGTGAGTTGACTACCTTTTTAATAAGTAGAGAGGCAGTGGTGCGTTCTGAAAAACAACTTTCAATGCCGGATTATATATAATACATGCAGCTTCTTTGAAATGAAGCCAATATCTGATACTTATTGTTGATGCTACAGTGATTCTAAAGCATACTCTCCTATGACATACATTTGTAACTACTGAAGTCATGTTTCGTTACGTGTGGCTGAGTAGCATCTACAGAAATTGAGTTTGGCCGCGGCCAACTAAAATACTACACAGATACTACACAGCTAAAATAGGATCTGGGTTGGGTTATACAACACCTAAAGGCGTGTGTTGAGTCCGTAGTAGTTAATTAACTTTTCAATAAAGATTGGCGCCACGTATCGCAAACCTTTTTTTTTTATGTGAGATTAGCACACAACAAAGCCACCAGATGCTGGCTTTATTTCCAATAAAAACATGATGAAGACTTAAAAGTGAATTAATCTGATATGAATAACAATGGTCTTGCAGAACTGAGCCCTGCTGTGCTGGGAGTTTACCGCTTAATGTGTGGCGTGACAATGAGGATGGAGCCTGCAGATTGTGTATCAAACGTTACTTTAACCCTTGGAGGCCTCCTGACTTTCAACAGCATACTATTATGTCTACCGTTGATTATTTTGGCTGCAGGCTGGCAGGACTGAATGCTCGATTTTCCTGACATTTTGCCGTGCGCCCGCTTTATTGTCTTCTAAACTGTCGGTTTTACTTAGAATATGATATGATTCTTAGGAAAAAACGTTGAATTTGGCATTTGCCTAGGGATGAAGATTACAGACCACAGTTGCGGACACATGTCAATTTTCAAAATGGGGATTAACATGTTCCCTTTCCTTTCCTATTCACCTAAATTACCATTTAGTTTTTATGGTTTTGCTGCATCTGAAAAAGCGCTATACAAATAGACATAATAATTATTATTGTTGTTTACTTCCTCTTAACAGAACTAATGGAAGACTTATCTGTAATGACAGAAGCCAGACACAAGACTGCAGCTCTCGCATATTAAAAAGAAAGATATTTTTCGGTCCCTGCTTATTAAAGTTAGGGTAGGCAATTTGGAGAAACCAGCATGAGTAAGTTACATTTAAAAATGTATCCAACAGGACAAATCCTAGCCCTCCCTTCAGACCCCCCTCCAAAAAAACTCAATATAGATGACTAGCTCGCTAGCTTGCTAGACAGACAGATGGGCCATCCAATCATTCCGTTCTGGCTGAAGGACGGAAGACTTACTTATTATAAGCCTTTGACAGTCACAGATATCCAATTTTTGATTGCTGGATATAAATAGAATTTCAACAAATACGACAAAAGATGCTTTGAATAAAAAATGAGCCACCCCAGCTTTAATTCCCGGGCCTCGGTAAAATCATCGGCTCTTTTTGTTTTCCTTTCTGGAACGTTTTGGAGAATCATGGACGGTGCTGGCCGGGACGTGTGACGCCACACTCGGCGGTGTTGTCAGGGGCGTGAGTGTCCTGGGCCTCCAGCCCCCCTCGCATGGACCCTGGTTCAGCACCGGCACCGGGAAATCTATGTTCAGAATGAGTTTAATGTGTTATCCCGGGGGGGGGGGGCGGCTGACGTTCAGGGGGCACTCCAGCCCCGCCTGGCCTCCTCCGCACGTCACACTGCTGGAGAGCCGGGCTCACAACGGTCTCCAGGGGGATACTTCACATTAGCGGTAGCTTGTAGTTTTTCGTCTGTCCCTACGGGGGAATCGCTTATCCTGCCTCAATTTGCCACCATTCTCCAGATCGATAGTTTGTCAGAAGACGGCTTATATATATATAGATATATATATATATATAGATATATAAATATTTATATATACATATGTTTGTTTTTTTTATGAGCTTGTTTGAAAAAAATGTACAGTATATCCTGGTTACACCTTACATTATGTGTACATTACGCTACAGTGTCCCGTGAGGGTCGTAACTTGTAGCAGCGTGTTCTTAACATGTATAAGCACCATGTTGTGACAGGCAATTCCATGTCTGCATTTTAAGCACTGGCTGTTTCAGTGCATATTACTTTATAATTCCACAGTCACAAGGGCACTGATCTACTGTGTTCCCTTACCTGCCAATCGGTGGACTGATAAGTATTAATGGCATGATGCCTGGCGCTTTGAAAATATTTGGGTTTAGATGGAGAGATATTCTGGGAGAGTTTGGACTGACTGTTTCAGCACATGCTAGTCATTTCGCTTTTGCTGCTCACTTTGAGCCCAGAGATTCAATATTTGTGCCTTTCAAGCCTCCTAATCTCAAGAATGTGTTTCGGCTTTGTTCATGTGTGTGTGAAATCGCACGCATGCATGTGAGCGTGCACACAAACACACACAAACACATTCAAACACACCGGCATTAGGATGCCTACCGCTGGCCTCGGATGCTGCTAACCAATGTAAACCGTTACATATAACTTGTTTTTGCTTTGGGATTACTCATGTGGAGATGTTTTTCAGGAGCATGCATTATTGATTATTTGTGTGTACTTCTCCCCCACTTGGATTTCATGATTTTGTAATGACGGAAGAACCTTCACCTCCATGTCCGCCCTGCAGGCGCCTGCACTGCACCCGCAACTACATCCACATGCACCTGTTTGTGTCCTTCATGCTGAGGGCCATCAGCATCTTCGTGAAGGACGTGGTGCTGTACTCGGGCTCCGCCATGGAGGACATGGAGAGGGTCACCGTGGAAGACCTCAAGTCCATCACCGAGGCCCCGCCCGCAGACAAAACACAGTTTGTACGTTTGGCACAGAAGAGGCGCGAATAATAAAACACCAGAACTTTGATCGCCATTTGCATTGAAACCGTGCACAAATAAGTACAAATAAGCGTTTAAGAGAGAGGGAGAGAGGCATGTCCTGGAATGTCAGCTCATGCTGGACGGACAGAGGGACACGGGGTAAGGTTCACCACTGATAGCACTCTAGGCGTCGTTAGCCGTCTGCGTTAGCGTCACAGCGTAATCAACCTTTTCAGAGCTCGCCCTTTAATTGACTGTGACTTCCGTGTGACCTTTGTGTCAGTCCAAGTGCAGATGTTAACATTACAGTTGTTGCTCAACTATGAGGCAATTAGTATGGAATGTGGAGGCTCAATTAGGGTTACATTCTAAGCCTCTTAGCAATACAGTGGGTTGTGTTTGGATGTGTTCCTGATCCCTTTGTCATTGCAGATTGTTTGGATGAATGAGAAGATTAGGGCCCCGTTGGTAGGGCCCCTGGGGAGGAGGTTTTGCCTTGATCCATCATCCGTCCATTCACATTTATTAGTCTTGTTCTCTGGGGTGGTTCCAGGCAGCTAACTACAGCTGTGAGGAACACAACTGGAATGTGACGCCAGCCTGTGGAGGATTTTCTTAATGCTCAATGATTTAGTGCCAAATGCAAGCAAAATGGCTGAGGAGAGGGTAGATAGCAACACAAATCCTACTTTATTTGCAAATACACTCATAGTAGTGCAAACTGCTACAAATCAGTCTAGAATGCCTAAAATAGATGATATTCTAATTTCCTGCCCGATGTTATCTCACGCCTCGTGCCCACTGCACCGTCAGTCAACGGACGCCAGAAGGCGTGGCTGACGGATGGGGGGGTAGTCTTTGCAGATGCATCCGTCAGCCAATCAAATCGGTTCGCCGGGTTCTTCCCGCTTCTTCCTGCTTGTTGCGAGGCAAGATTACCCGCTTTCCCGCTTTCCAGTATCGTCAGAGCCCGAGTCGCGTCACAGTGCTTAAATTTGCATACGCGATCTGATTGGATGACGGATCCGTCGCTGCCGAAAAAGTTGAACATTTTTCAACTTTTTGACGGTGGCGAACGCTCCAAGTCAACGGACGGATCCACAATGCATTGCGCGACCGTCCCCATTCAAAGTCAATGGGCAACGGACAACTGACGGAGGTAGTGGGCACGGGGCGTCAGAGAGAAGAGATAGCGGGCTGACATGTTAATGCTTATTATATTGCACATGGGGATAAAGGGCATCAAGAGAAATATAACAAAATTACATCTTCATATTAACTGGCTTCGGAAGGCGTGAGTCAATACCGCGATTGATTAAAAACAAAGATCCCTCTTCGCTTTCTGTTTCCCCCTGGTTGAGACTGAGCCTCGATCGATTTTTCCCAGATAACATTGTCTGTCTGTCTGTCTGTGTGTATGTTTGTTTATCTCTCGCTCTGTGCTACAGATTGGATGCAAGGTGGTGGTGACGGTGTTCCTCTACTTCCTGGCCACTAACTACTACTGGATCCTTGTGGAGGGCCTGTACCTCCACAGCCTCATCTTCATGACCTTCTTCTCTGACAGGAAGTATCTGTGGGGATTCACTCTTATTGGCTGGGGTGAGTTGTTGGGTCAAATTGCTCAATCACCATGGTGATCCACGGTGCATTGCATGGAGGACTTGATTACTTTGGATTGCGTCAATCTCTCTTTTCTTATGCACTTGGCATTACAGCTTATGTAGTGTGTAAACTGTACATTTTCGTGTGTTTTTTTGTACGCCGAACCTACAAAAAAATAACAAAAAATACATCCGAATAAACCCAATTCCCAGAAATGCTGTGGCACATTGCTTTGAATAAACAACGAGCAATGAGGCGATGGGCCTTACAGCCCCTGCATTGTACACACTGTGCATATTTGTCAACAGAGCACAGCGCATACAATGTGGATGCTGTGATACCAAATTTCCTTCACTTGTTTCCTGATCTAAGACCACTCTTTCCTTTTCCCAAGGTCTCCCTTGTCGTGTGCATTGCAACATACTCATAGGTTTTGAATGGCCGACCGGCTCTTGATTTTCCTTTCGATTGCTGTGTTTCTCTCAGGGGTGCCTGCCATGTTTGTGACGGTGTGGGCGAGTGTAAGAGCCACCCTGGCCGACACAGAGTAAGTCATCCTGGTCCTCACTTTGACCTCAGCATGCACAGCAGGTAGTGTCACGGTCAGACAGATAAAGAACTCAATGGGATCAATAGTAAACAATAGGGTCGACCCCGACGCACAAGGTGCAGCAGGCACATGGAATGAGCCCAGGATTTGTAGTGATCCGACACCAGGTGAGGTGGTGTCGGATAAAAGGATTGATTTGTCAAACATAAACTACTTTTTTTAATCATCTGGACAACTGGGAATGATTACAATTTTCCGCATGGGAACCTTAAAGGGAATAAAGTGTAGTCTCCGGTGTCTCCCTCTGGTTTTAAAAAGTGAAGACCAAAGAAAAACTAACGGCTTCACATCAATATATATATTCTTTCTCTATTAAGGTAGAAGCTAATCCGTTATGGAGCATAACTCAACCCAACTTCTTTATTTATTATATTTATTCTGGCCAGATTTTAGATCTGATTTCGAGAAACACTCATGCATTCCAAATGACACAGAATGATAATTTCTTTATTCTATTTTCGCAGCCACTCACCCAGACACACAGACACACAGACACACACACACACACACACACACACACACACACACACACACACACACACACACACACACACACACACACACACACACACACACACACACACACATACATAACCAGGGTTGTTCGTTCTTGCAGGTGCTGGGATCTAAGTGCAGGCAACCTGACGGGGATCTTTCAGATTCCTATCCTAACTGCCATCGTGGTGAGCATGCACTTCGTGTTGTAGTCTCTCTCTCACTCTCTCTCTCTCTCTCTCGCTCACTTGCTGAGTTTGCTGTAGCCCCCGGCTGCACATGTGACTAATTTGCTCTAAGCCTGTGATACGTGATGCCGTGTGTAATCTACGGGTGATAATGTGTCGTAATGTATATAATTATGTCGATACTTTCTCCCTTCCAGGTCAATTTTGTTTTATTCCTGAACATAATCAGAGTCTTGGCGACTAAACTGCGAGAGACGAATGCAGGGAGATGTGACACGCGCCAGCAGTACAGGTAGGTCCCTTCCGCTATGTTAATAGCAACCCAGTCTTCCTGTGCGTCGGGGACACAATTCTGACCCACACTGTTGAATTATTCATTAAATTTCATGTTACAAACCTAGAGCCCAGGAAGCATTATAAAATATGAATATATTTGACCTTTTTGGTCTCATGCAATAAATTACAGATTGTCTGTAATCATGGACACAACTCAAGAAGTTGTGGTTATTATTTTAACAATTATGTCGGAATGTAACTTTATGGATTATAGCATGGATTGTTTCTGGGGACGATGGTTTAACCACATTGGCAGGGTAATGTATAACTGGGTGGGAAGTGGGAAGATAGTGAAATTAAAGTGTTTGCTTGTTTGTTTGTTTTCTTTGCTTTTTCCAGGAAATTGTTAAAGTCCACCTTGGTTCTGATGCCGTTGTTCGGTGTGCACTACATTGTGTTCATGGCCATGCCGTACACTGACGTCTCTGGGATTCCTTGGCAGATCCAGATGCACTATGAGCTGCTGTTCAACTCCTTCCAGGCAAGGCAGCTAGCTTGACTCATGGGCTGTGGTTGCTGTTGGTTGTCCCCATCTTGTGGCTGTCGTGTTTGTTCAGTGATTCACAGCCTATTTAGACTGACTTGCAAAAAGCTTGCCCGCAAACCGTGAACCTATTTTGTTTGACTGGTAACCAGGGGTGACCATAGTTAACCGCGGGCACCCGCACACTTTAGATCAGCCCGTGTTTCACTAGGGATACCACTGGTACCAAAGACAATGTATCTTTAAAAAATGTATATTCCGTCCATCAGCACACAATAGCGATTAACTTTCAGTTAAAAGACGGGACAGCCCCGGTGTGGATCCTGCTTTATAGCAATAGCAACTCAAACTAAAATTACAGTCGTATTATAAAACGGAAGGGCCCGTATTTGACGTGTTGCTGTGCAAAGGTCTAAAATGTAGTCGCCTTTTTTATCCTTTTTCAGGGATTCTTTGTTGCAATCATCTATTGCTTCTGCAACGGGGAGGTAAGGAATTCCTCTCTTTTCATGACTTCCTAAAGTCTCTGTTCACCTGATTCCTCTCAGCCTCTTTTATCAAAGCCCCCTTGTCCTGACTCAGAGTGTCTCCTCGTAGGTGCAGGCCGAGATCAAGAAGGCCTGGAACCGCCGCACCCTG
>NC_079419.1:14921989-14979489 GCF_026213295.1 Gadus chalcogrammus | reverse complement strand
TGTTATTTACAGTGCCCCGATTTTCTATGTCTTAAAAGTTAGGTAACAATATCGTCACTTGAGAAGAAAATGTGTTAATATGAAATAGAAAACCATGGGTTATCCCCCCCCCCCCCCAAAAAGCATTTTATTAATGGGTTTTGATGTCATCCTGATCACTGACAAGTTAGTGTAACATTGATTTGGTTCTGCTATACGAGGACAACCGTTGCTTGGCACAAACTATAATCTTGGTCTTTCTGCTTCTTGTTTGCATGACACGGGGAACGAAAGGATGTTCCTCTCACTTTTATTCACACTTTTGTTTGCCTGAAGCCGAGGGTGTCACTGTTAGAAGAAGCCAGCCGTTCAGGCCTTCATGGTGACAGTTTGTTGTGTCCACTATGACCCTTCTGCTGGCCTCCCCCTGACTCCGTTTCCGTTTCTATTTTGGTTCTCACCCATTGGCTATTGGTCCACACGGTAAAGTCGGCTTAAGCCCAATGTGCGCTTGGCTCACAATACGCTGCGATGGGAAATAAGATGTGACTGCCTATCATGGGAGCATCCAATAAGCTATGAGTCTTAAGATGGCAAAATCCATTATGAGGAAACTTCCTTATTCAGCTTTTTAGCGCCTTTAAGGTCTCTAACGTGAACTTAGAGGTCTTTGCAAGTGATTAAGATGTATGAGGAGAAAGGAAACCAGATTTGTAGCTATTGCTGCTTGCTAGTGCTAATGTGTAGATACTATTATCCCGGTCTATGGGGGCTGAGGCCGTGGCAGGTCATATGCGTCTATGGTCAGAGTTGGCAAGGTTACACACCCCAGACGAATCTTAAATCTCATGTAAGGATAAAAACGAGACAAAATGACAGTAAACCGTACATTCAACCCTTGTTATTCTTTAGAAAGGAAAAAACATTTTAAATGAAGCACTTTAATGAACTACAATACAGTATTCTGTTTTCGATTGTACTTTGTAAATTGATTGTGTTTTGGATTCAAGTGTATAACGGCAAGTTGTCATAGAGCTAAGGTTATAGCAATTGTTTCAAATACCTCTCATAGAATAAAAAGTCGGTTTTCTTTATTTATATCATACTAAAATATATATATATACATTCATTGTTCATAAATATGATTTTGCTTCTGATATGTGGAGAATGTTTGCAAGAGACCATTGCTTGTTTTATAGTCGATTGTTATTCAGGCAAGTTAATAATAATGTACATGTACATTTGGAATCAAACAAAATGGTGTTTGCTGTTTGTGTATTGAAAATAACACAATAAATATATAAATGTGACTGTATTGCTCTCTTGTTTGCTTATAAAACATGTACAAAACATAAAAAGCATCCAAAAGTCCAAAAAAACTCATATTATCCAACATTGGATAATATGAGGTTTGTTTACTCGTGTTTCCTTTCGCAGCATCACCAGCATTTGTCCGTAGAAAATTAGAGACTGTCCATAGAAAATAAGAGTCTTTGTTCTCCATTTAAATTCTGTTTGCAGTTCACTTTTTAGCACCTCCTTTCTTGGCCCCGCCCTTCCCCCCGCCTTTACCTCCTCCCTTGTCTCCCTTTTCTCCTTTGTCCCCTCCTTTCTTGGATCCACCCTTCTCAGCCTCCTCTCCGTCCTCTTCGTCCTCTGCCTTCTTCTTCTTCTTCTTCTTCTTCTTCCCTTCTTCCTCTGAATCCTCCTTCTCTTCCTTCTCCTCCTTCCCTTCCTTCCCTTCCTTCCCTTCCTTCCCTTCCTTTCCTTTCTTGGCCTTCTTCCCTTCCTTGCCGTCCACCTTGCCGGCAACCGTCTCCACCTCCTCCTCCACCACCTTCGCAGCTGTGTCCGAAAGAAAAAGAACAAGGTTGAAGAAGAAGAAAAAAAACGCTTCAATCTCTTCACAAAAACACCAAACACAACAGCCCCCTCATTCACCTCATCCTATCTGCCACAACAAGCCAGGCTAGCGGGAAAAAGGGAGAAGGCATCTAGGAGAGGAAGCTTTAAGTAGGTCATGTTCTAACGGAGGCGGAGAGGTCTCTATGGGTCCTAATGATCATGGTCTGTTTGTTCTTCTAATAGGATTGTAATGAGCGCCTAATGACGAGACGTGCAGCTCGGTATGTCCAGCAGACTCAGAGGCATCCCAGGCGGCCAGTTCACTCTGCACTACATTGAAATATGGATGTGGAGTCATGTCATGCAGTATTAGCCTGAAGGAAAGCAGTCCGACAAGTTTGGGTGTGTATTATGGCATACCGAAAAGGTATGTCCATATTCCACTTTCGGAAAACTATATAATTTCAATAATTGCACCAAGAATATTGCATAACTTGTCCTAAGATTTGTCTATCGATTTCTATAGACACTACCAGGTATTTCTTAAACAGGTTAAAATAAATATGGCATATGTTGTCTGTTTGAAAGCATAAAGCATACATAAAGCATAGTATATGGCATTGCTTTGGATTAAGGAATCAGCATATCATTCATGTTGTACTTTCATAGACTGGAAAGAGCAAGAAAGGTATAGAGGGTGAGGGGGAGACAAACACTGGTGTCTCTTTACACACCGCCGACATTTGCTCAAGAAAATATGACTCAGTGGTCACGTTTTTCCGACATTCTCAGTGTAAATATCCTACGGTATCGGTCAACAGGAGCCACGGAAATACATGTGAAAAAAATGACAGTGTCTTGTATAAATGCCTTGCTTGTTGTAATGCTATGCATGTCCATGAAAACCTGTATACCAATTCATTCATATATTCCCCATTTTACAGCAAGTTCAGCAGCCCTGACTCTCTGTGTAATTGGTTTGCTTTAAAGCTGTGGATCAATGAGGGAAATGTTAAGTTGTGCACCCTCTGCCAATGGAAAATTTGACAGCGAGGGGACAAAAAAGATTATAATGCTGTTTGTTTATCTAAATATATATTATACAGACATAGATCCTCTATCATCGTGTTCACACTATAGGTATAGGTCGGAGGGGGAAAGGCCCGAGACACAGCATGAAACCCCTTCCAGCAATTATATTAGCACTGTTGCGTTTGCTGTTGATAACACCTCTTATTCTTGACATTGGCGTGGACACCCGTGCTATTGCCTGCCATCATAGTGAGGGAGAGAGGAACGCTAAAGCCCATTTTGAGCCAGCGAGAGTCTCGAACAACCTTATTACGTTAGCTGTCACCCATAGATAGGATTCCTTCCCCTTTTTCCTTCCCTTCGTCTCTTTATCTCTCTCTGGTGAATTATGATGTGTGTGCGTGTGTGTGCGTGCATGTGAATGTGTGTGTCGGGGAGGTAGTGAGGTGCAGGTGTTGAGATGTGATAGAAAGATATAACCTGTCTGCTTTAACAAAGACTTTCCACTGCTTGCTTTTGAGGGGAATGGAAGTGCTAGGAGCTGGCCCCTTGGTACACCTTCACCTTGTGACCATCAGCCGTGGTTACTGCAGAGCCACAGTCAAGGCCAAGGAGTGATTGCTGCCTGTTGGATTGGATGTTTTTGAAAAACTCCATATAGGATTTAGCTTGATTTGTTATATGTATCTATTAATTTATTTATTCATCAACAGGTGCAAATGCTGCAAGGCAGATATTTGTGTTTCAAAACATGAGATGAAATGTATGTGGTGATGATGAGAGCACCAGTGGTGAATGGTTTAATTATTTAAAATGAACTCTTCATGACTTTCTCACTATTTTAATTTGAACCTCGGCATGCCACAGATGAGGTTGTAGGTCATCACAGTTTGACACAAATGGTCATTTCCTTTCTGTTAACAATCATTTGGGGGCCTGCTTAATACAAATTGCGTGTGCATCTTTGTATTTATTCCCTAGCAGGCAATAATGGAGTGCTTTGAGTTCCGTTCCAGTGAGAAGTGATTGTGTATCCGTTCATCCTGTCACTCTGTTATGGCAGCAGTTCATATTAAAAACATGTTATCCCCTCCACATGGGTGATTACATTTATGGAACGGACAAGGATTTAGCTCAACGCATCAGATTATCCCTCGATAAAGTAGGAGGTGAATGACGGCCCGCTCCCACACTCTGCTCCATTAGTACTCTCTGTTATTATGGGATATTATTATCACAGAAAGTGATTATATGGTTTTATGTATGTGTACACACATATTTAAATATAACTCAGGGTTCACCGACTTCAACTCACTATTGACTTTTCATTCCTGTGTGAGAAACACAGTGGTCATGACTAAGCAAATAAATACTTTTATGAAGAAGGCTTTCTGTGTCTTTGTGCGTCATAATCTGTCAACGACAGACCAAAGCTGTCAGACCAGATCCGTCATAATATTTGACCTTTGAAAACCTCCAAAAAGGATCCAAATGTATAGCAAAGAGAAGGAAGATGATTGGACATAAATATGTTTGCTGTAAAGTTGGTGTCAGCCAGATGAAAGTAATAAGTATAACTAATAAGTTATACTGCAATTAATCTTTATTTAACGTTAAGAAGCAAAGACCACAAATAGAGTAGTAGACAGAGAAACTGACAGACAGACAATCACACAGAAAACAGAAGTGAAATAAGACAGGCATCATACACAACACGTAACATATCTAAATCTAAATAATCTACATTCAGGACACCAAGTTCTGCAACGATTAATTTTGACTCTACTAAAACCACAATGTGCATGATCTCTCACAGCAGCCTCTATACACACGAACCGGTGCTAAGAGGATTACAATAAAAAAAGGACCATCTCCTAACATAATGGCATGCGAGAAATAGGCTCAGCTGCACATATGGAGGCGGAGGAGGGAGGAGGATGAGGAGGAATAGTAAGGAGGAGGAGGAAAAGGGAGGAAAAGGAGAAGGGAGGAGCAGGAGGAGACGGAGGAGGGAGGAGGATGAGGAGGAGGGAGGAATAATGAGGAGGTGGAGGAGAAGGGAGGAAATGGAGAAGGGAGGAAGAGGGAAGAAGAGGATGAGGAGAAGTAGGGGGGGGAGGAGAATGAAGGAGGATGAGAAGGGAGGAGGACCGAGAAGGGCTGATGAGGAGGAGAAGAAATGAGGTGAAGAGAGGAGAAAGGAAGAGGAGAAGGGAGGAGGAATGAGAAGGAGGAGGAGGGGGATGGAGGAATAGGAAAGGGGAGGAGGAGGAGGAGGAGGAGGAGTATAAGGGAGGATGAAGGATGAGGGGGTAAAAGGGATATCAGGCTGTCTCGGGCAAATCGAGCGGAGTGTTGCTCTCCTCCTCCTCTCTGACTACTGGAAGCTCGCTGCTTTCAGTGCTCTGAAGCTGGACCTGCTCAGAGACCGTCTGCACGCTGGCCAAAGACTCCGCTAGAGGACGGGAAGAGAGGAGAGGAGGAGGAGAGAACAGAAGAGAGGCCGGGGAGAGGAGAGGAAGAACGAAAAAAGAGAATAGAGATAGGAAGAGGAGAGGAGAGGGAAAGGGAAAGGGAGAAGAGGAGAAAACAGGTTGAAAGAAGGAAAGAGAAGCAGAGAGTATCAAAGAGGTGGGGAATGAAGCAGGAGGAGAAGGAAGAAAAATAGAGAAGGGAAGGACATAACAGGCAATAGGTAAGGAAGAGATGAAGGGAGGAGGGAAGAGGAGAAGAAAAGAGTGTTAAACAGAAAAATAAGTAGTAAAGTAGTAAAACAGGAAAACTAAGGCGAGAGAGAAGGGAGTGATGAACACGTTCTGCTATAGGTAGACAGCCGCCTGCGAAGCAACAGGGTCACCATTTGCAATGTTGGATGAAACATATGTAGGAGAATCTGGAAGCACTTACACCCTGGGATCTCGGTCAGCTCACTGAGTGGGGGGACAGTCTCCAGTGTGTCGGCGTAGGACTTAGCAGCCAGTCTCTGGGCGTTGCGTGCCTCGATCTCCTTCTTGGTCCTGGGGATTCGGCATTTGAAGATGCAGCATAACGTGATAACTGAGGTAGAAGGGAGCAGAATATAGACAGCAGGAGAAAGGGGTCAGAATCCATTATGTCTCTGAATACATGGATCCTCACGTTCCTGTGGTCACGCTGTAGGAACATCAATAGACACAAAAGATAGTGTCCAATAATTGGATTTTGGAGATAGCACTCAGGTCATTTAAAACAGACTTAAACACGTTATGTCGTTTGCTAATCGTTGCAAAAAAGGTTTTTATTTTAACTACATAAATAAACATCAATACAAAATCTATTTATAGTGCAATCACAAACATAGACTGTGTTTATTCTTCACACGTTTTTCTCCTTAAACCCAAAACAATTAAGATGCAGAAGCTATGGCATTCATTTATTGTAATCTATTTTACCCTGATGTTTTGGATGCACTTATGATACAGTAGTGATTCATATCTGAATCACTGGCTCCATAAATTATAGTGTTGCCCTTGTGAAACAATAACATATATTACAATGTTACGACTTGACTTGCTGGTCATTGTTTGATCACTATATATATATATATATAAAGTTAGAACTACACTGCTTTGTACCATAATGTGCGTGTCTTTTGAGGGAACCCAGAGCAAGACCCTGGGGTCTATATACTCGGTAGAAGAACCCGCCTGATGCACTCAGGCCCGGCTGGATTTGAACCCATAACCTCCTTGTGGTGAGTGAACTGACCAAACTACTGACCCACTTAGTCATTCAGCGGATACCATCAATGCAACTAATGAGGGGTGAGGCATTTTGGGAATGGACGCATGTGAACGTTAGACTGCAGACGTTGGGGTTTGACCCCTAAACCTTTCAAGCCAGAGTGGAACGTCCCAACCTCGACCTGCCTCCCCCTGACTAATACATGGGCTGGCAAAATACGTAAGGCACACCAGTTCATTACGAAACTGTAATGCATCAATGTCATTTTCAAGTAAATTTTCAATGTAACCTTCAGGAAACAGTGCTTCTACTTACCAACCGTTAAACCGAACATGGAGAAGATGCCGATGACCTGCCACAGTCTCAGCCCCCAGAAGACCACCGTCTCCGAGTTGACCGGGTCGGGCTTCTTCGGGGGGTCTGTGGGTAGGAGCTGGGGGATGAAAGGAGCAGGAAGAGGTTCATTTATGCGTGTAGTCTCTTGATAAGGAACATTGCAGATCGGGTCACGCCCCACGTGTCTTTACGAATGGGAGCATTTAAGATATTCCTCGAAGGTGGCGGTGCCTTTCATGAGATAGAGTGGGTCTGAGAACCAGCCCATGACTTGAGGCTGTAAAAGAGACCTTCAGAACACTGAATAAAGGCATTTTAACGCAGCTCTCTCACTAAATCACTCATTATTGTCTTTCTCCTGTCGCCCAAATCTCTATATCTTGATATCTATCACCATAGGCTTAGTCTACAACACACACACACATACCCAGAGAACCGTTCAGGCACACACACACACGCGCACACACACACACACACACACACACACACACACACACACACACACACACACACACACACACACACACACACACACACACATGCACACATAAAAAAAATAGAGATTTAATGCATTATAGCTGAAATCTAAAAATATGAAGTAAAAGCAAGAACAACTATGAAAGGATATGAATATAGAATCTTTGATGTATATTACTCAGTACTTGAACGCTACATCAATTTGGTTTCGGTACAATGCACTGGACAAATCCATCCATCAGTATTGAACTATTTTTCTAAGAGAGCTAGTTTGATTTTCTTTGCTGACAGATTAATAATGATATAGCCTACTAGAAAATCAAACAGCTCTGTACAAAATGATGTTAAGTATACTCAATAGAGCTTGTAGTTCTTCGGCATTCATAACCCTGCCATGTTGAGAGGGCTCAAGAGACTTGTGGTAGTACTTGTGTAAAACCCTAAAATAACCTTGGCTAATGACCCTTTTTTGCAACGTCTAGCATAAGAAACGTTGTGGGAGTTTCAAGCACATCAACTCCCTATAATGACCAATCACTTCACGTTGAAAACAGCAACCAAAAAAACATGCTCCTATGCTTCCAAAATGTGGGCGGTGTTTGCTATGTGACGTTGTGAAGTACAAGCCGTTTTATGTTTCACACAGTGCAAAAAGGCGGGAACTTTTCATTTGAGCTTGATGGGAGAAAACACACTTCAGTGATCCCCAATATTCACTCACCTACATAAAACACTTGACTGTGTGATGCTCATTTAGTGGGTCACAATAATATAGAAGTCCTGTTTTGAGTGAAACCACTAAACAGGTCAGCAAAATCTATGCGTAAAGGAAGTAGTGCCACTAAACACATAATGCAAACCAGCTCCACATGCTTAGCAGTCAAGATGCACACTTTATTCCTCTAACTGGGAATAAATTATACTTTTTCTCCACACCATGCTAGGTGTATACCATGCTAATCTTATTAGTTTCTTCTGTCCTCCTTGTGTCAATACAATCGTTTCATAATGATTGAATTCATTCATTCTTTCGCAAACATTCTTTCATTCATTCTTTCGCAAACTCGCAAACAAAAAATGTATGTTTCAATTTAAAATACAGATTTACACTGCTTTAAAGGTTTTTCTTGCGGAAGTAGGCATTTGATTTCCCATGACTGCATTGCAAAATAATTAACGAGAGGCTATGTTTGAAATTGGATCGACATCTAACTTGATAACATAAAAGACCACTGTTGTCTTTTCATGCCCTCCAACGAACGGGGGTGGCGAACTATTTGTGTTCTGAAAATGAAAAAAAATTGCCAAATATGAAATTTGACACCAATTTCAAAATTATATATATATATATATATATATATATATATATATATATATATATAATGCCGTAGGCACACCACCCAATGCGCTGTCAGGGTCCGATGCGTACCTAGGCAGAGCTGTGTTTGGGGTTACCTCAGGGGGACGGCCCCCACGCATATGTCGCATCGAATCAAAGGAGGTCACATGGTAGCACTTGCACACGCTTCAGCCCACGCAAGCGTGGTGCACATTAGTGATGGGAATTTCGGCTCTTTTTGGTGAGCCGGATCTCTTGGTACGGCTCACCAACAAGAGGCTCTTTCGGCTCCCAAACGGCTCTTCATATTACCGCTTACGTATACCTTTTATAATGGTGCCATGCCGTAACTCAGAAGGTCATGCAGTCTTGGAATCATTTTTTGAGAGAGTGTTTTCCTGCTTCGAGGAACATACATAGGATTGAGAGCCTATCAGGGACGCGGGAAGTCAGTCCGAGTGGGGGGTGCTGAGAGAGAGTCTATATAATGACGTCAAAATAAATGCTGCGCAACATCCAATGTTTACAGAGACGAGAAGACGGGGGACGTCACATTCAGGGCTCCGCTCTGATAAACACTCTTGGTGTGTAAAAAGACTAACTCTGCCAACTAGCCGCTGTTATTCACAAACGTTAGCAAGTAAACAATGTGGAAATTAGAGTCAACTCGGCTGATACTGTGCTGAATTTCACACACTAACAACATGCCGACAGGCTGTTGCGGTCCGGGATTATACACAGCGTTATAACAAGGATTCAGGAGGTTATTTGTAAAGGTTTACAAAGGAAAGTGACAGTAAAAGAAAGCCTTCATTTTCATCCAGAGTTACGAGTTGTCTGATATGAGGAAAGTGACGATTTCTCTGTCAAGTGAACCGTCCGTCTTTGCTCTTTTTTTGCCAACCAGTTTACGTGCGGGATTCCAGAATCAAAACGATAACATTCAACATTTTACACCAGTTTTAGAATGTTTTGCACTACAACAGATGTTGAACACCAACATGCTTATGTAAAATCAGCATAGTACCATATTCAGCTATGGACAGATCACATACGGAATGCAGGGAATTGGATGTCCGGCTGGTGTTGTGATCGCGAAGTTTTGCCTTCTTGCACTGTCCTGCGTACTACGGTGACGGTGCGCCCTAGCAGTTGCTCCCGCGCCCCCTGCCTTCTCCGTTTGTTTCGTATATTTTAATTGACTAATTACAGGCGCAATCAGAGACGCCCCCAACGCATGCGCCGGCCCTGCCTGTCAGTCACAGGCAACGTGTGTCGTGCATCGAAATCCCCCGCCCCTCGCTGCTTGTTCTCATGATCGGTTGCTGGCTGCCATGCATGCGCCGTGACACGCATAGAACGTGTAGAATGAATGCATGTAGCACCCGTAGCGCGGGAGAAAAAAAATGACACCGGCTCGCGTTTGGGAGCCGACTCCCATCGTTCACTTAAAAGAGCCGGCTCTTTGAGCCGACTCGTTCGCGAACGACCCATCAATAGTGCACATAGTTGGCTACAGGTGTGCAAAGAAAATTAAGTAAACAAATAAACTAGTAAATTGTATAATGTTTAGCTAATGCTAATACTATTCATACGGTTCATCTACGTCACGTTTTCTGGAACACCGCCATTTGCACGACCGATCTCGCCAAGGCCACCCACACCGCTCATCTGAATGTTAGAAAGAGACAGAGATATTATCGATTTTAGGCTCCGATCCTTATTTGTTATCCCTAGTTTTTTTTTTTCCATTAGTATGCTTGCCTCAAATCAATCTTCATGACATATATATTTATTTAGTCCACAGCCCCTCCCCATACAGTGGAGATATCTTGAAAGCGTTCAAGAGCACTGAAGCCTACCAATATGCTGTGGCTGGATGGGTGAAGGACGCTAAAGTGAGGCACTTGGCCACCAATAATCTTTATCTGATAATGGCAAAGTTAAGTACTATATATTTGTGACTTCTTGTGAACAGTTTGTGGTGGGTTACTATCATTGATCGTTGAAATCAGTCATCAAATCAAAGGCGATAATTTCGCCGGGGACGCTTGGGACGAGATTTCTTCAAGATTCATTTTGTACCCACAACAAAACCCGATTTGAATTATGATGGATTATTTTGGACGATGAATGAGATATTAATACCAATACTCTTTGGCTGGGACGATGTCAACATTGGGTATATGGAGCAGAACATAGTGGGTCATATGTTAACGTTTTTTGTACGCATTTTATTCATTAGTAAGCTACATGGATATGCCATCTTTCAGAACCTTTCATTACCTGCACTAAAGAGAATAAAAGAGCGCATCCTCATTGTTTGATTGTGGTCGTAAGTGTTGTTGTTGGTGCTGAGTTACCACTGAAATCAGTAGGTCAGTGGGTGGGATCGGTCGTCAAGATCGCGGCGCAAAGCTACAGTGACGTCACGTGAACCTTATGAATAGGGGGATTATATAATAGTAGGATTGCTAGTTAGATCCCTGCTCCTCCTAGCTAAATGTCAAAATGTCCCTAAGCAAGACGCCTAACCCTGACTGCTCCCTGTTGCCTTCTGTGGTTGGCAACGAAATCGGTAAGGGATGTGCGTTTGAATGTGTAAAGCGCTATGAGCGGCCACTGGTGAGAAAAGCGCTAGTTAAATGCAGTTGGTACACCATTTGAAGAAGATATTTATGTGCTATGGAAGTTAAGCTACCCAAATGTATATAACCATAAGAACATCACATAAGGACATGTCTTTGTATACATCTGTGTTTCTTTCTGCCTTGTTCAGCTTGCAAATTTTGTGATTTAGTGCGTGGGACCGCTACAAGCTACAGCCAAAGTAGTTTCTTTGGCTGTATGTAAATTCCCATTTACGTACAATAAGTATTTGTATTTTTGATTTGAAAGCACCATAGCGTCAGTTATGCTATCATTACATTATGCATATGCATTTTGTGACATACAAATGAATCTGATACATCACAATTAAACAACCATTGTTCAGTTGAGGTTTAAAAAAGCACAATCTTTATATAATGTCCCATATGTTGTCTCAGCCATCTAAAAATTATCCATCAAAGGCAGACATGGATACAGAGTCTATGGAACGGCTTCGTTCAGCGCATGTGTTCTCGTGTTTAGTCGGGTCAGGTCCCACTAGTTGTCATGCAATATGTTACCTGTCCTTCCCCGTACTTAGCTTGTGTCACCATCATGATGGTTACCTCACACACACAAACACACACACACACACACACACACACACACACACACACACACACACACACACACACACACACACACACACACACACACACACACACACACACACACACACACACACACACACACACTCACAGCTCAACCGACTGCTTTGAACGCTCTCAGGTTAAACAACCGACGCAAACAAAACATCAGTTAGATACTGGTCCTGAACCCGCCCCCCTTTATTTATGATCCTTTTCCGTGGACCCATGCAAACGTCTCGGGTTTCATTGCGAGTGTGTTCGGTCTTTGTCAAGCCGTGCCGGGCTCGTTCAGCAATAAACACACAAAAATACATCCATCATGCATGAAGCTACACCTGCTCAAGCCATGCGGGACATCAACGGTGTCCTTCCCCCTCCGTCTGCCTGTCCCCGGGAAGCGACGCCCCGGCTCTTACCTCGGGATCGGGGATCTGGGACAGCACGGAGGACCAGCAGTGAGCCAGCAGCAGCGCCCCCCAGCCCAGCAGCACCAGCTGGCGGAGACGCCCAGGCCGATGCCCCGCCATCCTTCTCCCTTGTTCCTTTCGTCAACCCCCTTCCCCCCCCCCACCCTCACACTTATTATCCTGCCACCAGGACCCTGCCCCCCCCCCCCCCCCTTCTCTCTCTCTGCTGGGCCGATGACGCCGCGTCCTGTCAGACAGCACCACAATGGCCTCCGCGGGTGATTGAGGGTTATTACGGCTGCGCTGACTGCTCCCTATCACTGAGCCCAGTTTCGCGCCCCGCTGCTCCGCTGCTCTGGCTCCGGTGCCTCGCTCTGCCCTCCCTCCGATCAGCCAGCGAGGAGGACATGGTGGTGTGTGGGAGCCACGCAAGCAGCCAAACAGGAGCTCTTTCTGGTCGAGGGCAGCTGATAGAAAGGCTTCACTATACCACAGCCCAGCTAGCTCGCTCGCACGCTCGCAGGGGACATTAATTAGTTAGGAGTCCTGGTGTGGTTTACCGATGAGCCTTCCTGCTAGGAACAGGCGGCGTACATTGGGGGGGATGGGCAGTGTGGTCACTTAAGGGTCAGCTTCTCAATAGGTGTGGCTTCAAAGCATCGAAATGACATCTGTTTGGCAATGATGTGACCTGGTATTCAAATATTATACATAAGTGGAGGAAGAAACACTTTTGGTTACAGCCTTGGCTTGTAATATTGTAAATATTTGATCATAATAACAATGATGACATAGAGTCTTGAGAGCAATCTTTATCGACCTAGTGACCCATGAAATTGGCAGTTGGAAGAGTTGCACACGTTGGATTCGCCGACTTTTGGAAAATGCTGGCCTTGCTTGACTATGCTGAGGTTTTAGTATTTCAACGAGATACAGCAGGAATAAAGTCTCTACTACTATCTAGTCTGTAGTAGTAGTAGTAACAAAAAACGGGAACCAGGGGATTTTTGTACAGCGAAGAATATTGATTAGTTGCTGCAGAATATATGCAATGTGATTATTCATGTTAATGCTTCTCTGGTTAGGAAACAGATGATAGGTTCTGTCTAGGATCTAGGATCAATATCCATCCGCACAAAAATAATCGATGGCTGACAATGGTGTATTTTGCACAATGTTACTAAGGTTACATGAAAACATGCATTGAAATGTGGCAAATGTCAGGTGAAACGTGTGACCATAATGTTTGGCGTCAAAATGAGGACTCTCTCTCAATAGCAAAGAATATGCGTTTGAAATTCTCTTCCTCTGGGCTTCTTCTGAAGTCAACCGGCTTTGACAGAAACACACACTCAGGGACAAAGTCAAGTCAAACCCCCTCCCTTAATCCCAATTGTAGACAGGAGCTCCGCAAAGGCGTGTTTCTTCTCCCTTTGGTTCCTTTGAATGTGAGCCTTCTTTTTGATATGCATGAAGCACAGACTTCTTAAAAGCACTAGCAAGACATCTGACGAATAGGCTAGCCAGCAGATGCTAGAGAATTGTACGTTTGGTACTGCCTTTTGATTAGATTTGAAGGCTATCAACCATTGAGGATGAGGCCTGATTATCATAGGCCCAAACCCAAAGTGAGGTCTGAGGATTTAGGACTAAGGACTCACGGACCTCAGGTGCTAAGTGAGTGTGTGAGGCCACATGGGCTCAGATAGGTATAGATGGGATTGGGACAGCACTTCACAGAGCACATATTACCTTGACAACGTTTAGTGACAAAGATGTTGCTGACACTTGCCGGTTTGGGAATTCTCATTTTTACTTTTTTTGGTTTTTTGTAAATGCAATGAAAACAATCGGCTACAGCAATTTATTGATATTAGAAAATATAATTTTTACTTTTGAATAATTTAGGTGATTTTTGGCCTACACTTACTAATCATAAGTCAGAACGGGCTACATTTGGCTGAATTATAAAAGGTATAAATAGTAATATGAAGAGCCGTTTGGGAGCCAAAAGAGCAGGCTCTTGTTGTTGAGCTGATCCAAATGATCCGGCTCACTAAAAAAAGGCCAAAATTCCCATCTGGTCACGCATTGACAGTAGCGTCGTCTTGTTGTTTACCTTCCTAATTTTCGGATTTCCTTATGGTCTCCGCGGTAAACGCCTTAATAATTTCGCGAGGACGCGCATCAAAGTCTGTGAGTCCGTGAGTCCGGACATTGGGATTGGGCCATATAGTGCCACATTGCTGCTTATGAGTCTGAGTTGGGGTTTTTGAGGGTCAAGGGCACACAAATAAAATCATAACTGTCAATACAAAACGTCAGTCTAGATAAGGATGTGATCTTTTGAAGATCTATATACAAGTAATTTCATCTCCAGCTGTGTGTTACATTATTCACCACCATTGCTTCCAACCCTCCATATAGGCCTTTATAGTAGGCTACAAAGAAGAACTGCTAACCACGACCAACCTCAGATCAAATGACTCCTTTTTTACAGAACAGATTTAACTCCTAATTTGAATGGTAGGTCTCCCTCGTTGATCAGAATGCATACATGTCCCTCTCCAAGATGCTATTAGTGATAATGTAACACATGGTCTTACTCCAGAAGACACAGAACAACCTTTCACGCCACATAATCCTCAAATAGCCTTTAGAAGTTATTATCAAGGTCAGAACCAGCATGGGCAGTGTTTCACCGTCATGGCCACCAGACTGTAAACAATCCCCCTTCAGCTCAGCTCATATCATACAGATTCATCTGCAGCCATTTTGGTCTACCTCCTATTTGACTCCGTAAAAGACATGTAGAGCTATTTAACAAAATTGTATTACTATTTGACTTTCACAGTTTATTTACCATTTGAATTTTGAAACGCATGGCAAGTGCTGTTATGTTATTATTCACTATGCTATGAGGAGTACATGGACTAGAGCGCCACAGATCTTACGCTTCAATAATCAATTATGGTACTTTTGACACTTTTACTTCAAGCAAAAGGACACACTTGGCACCGGAGGAAAGCAACAGATAAGATATACTTTATCAGTCCAAGACAGGAAAAGCAATGGGTGTTCATATCTAATCTTTAGTCATCTAGTTTGCAGAACAGAAAATACTGGGGGAAACAAACTCCAGTGATAAGCAGATGGCTGATCTGACGTCACCCCACACAGCAGCCAAGATGCAAGGAAGAGAAAGAGAGAGCAGCTCAGTCTCTCAGGTCTAAATATCACAGTGTATCGAGATGGAGATGTCAATTAGCAGACCGGCCCACCAACTGCTCCACTAAACTCCAGGCTAAAGCTGTCTTTGAAATAGAGCCGCAAAGCTCATTTGTCACCTGGACCGAATTATAACGGATATCTGCCTCACCGGCGGCGATCATGTTATTGACGACAATAAACAAAGCAATGATTCACAAACATCCAGCTCAAATTTCCCCTTCCCCGTTTAAAAAAAGTCTTCCACTTCTGACTTCATTGGACGATGTGGATTTTTCTATTGTAAATATAAATGCAGACAATCTTTTTTTTTTTATCATTTAGTGGATTTGAAGATGAACTGTGTTAGCATGTACCTACTTCAATTGATACCTATTCAAACTGCCGGATGGCCGTTAACAGCCTGAAAAACAGCCGTGCACTCAAAGTAAGAACTGATTCATCCGCTAAATAAATAAAAACGTAGATAGAATTATGCTGAGCCTAGCGTTGGATTTTGCACTATTAATCCAAAATCATATTTTTTTAATTTAAGAAGCACTCAAATGTTCAGTGCAGTGTTGGCTGAGAAGATGTGCTTTTCCGGCCCCTGCTGGAAATGGCAATTATTCAGCTGAGACTGGTGGCGAAACCAGTTCCTCACCAGGAGCCCAGGGTGAGAAAAGCTATGTGAGATTGTTGGTGTTTTGCTAGAAGTAACTGGGTGTACATCTGGTGATTGCACTTCCAGCACACACTGTGTGTGTGTGTGTGTGTGTGTGTGTGTGTGTGTGTGTGTGTGTGTGTGTGTGTGTGTGTGTGTGTGTGTGTGTGTGTGTGTGTGTGTGTGTGTGTGTGTGTGTGTGTGTGTGTGTGTGTGTGTGTGTGTGTGTGTGTGGTGAGGAGCCACTGGCAGGCAGTCTTAAACTGAGGTACAAACCCTGATGGTTTGTACCTCAGGGTTTATGGTGGTACGCATATATGGGTGCAACATTAACATTTAAACTTTTAAATCCATACAGTTGATTTTGTGTATTTAAGTAGACCCTATACTTACTCTAGATGTTTGGGATCTTAGAAGGTGCAGCAATTAGACAGGCCTATTTGACTACTGATAAAGTGAAGTTACTCACTGTTTCAGTAATAATGTCAATAAATATCCCTTTACCAATGGTCATGCACAAGTAGGCTATGTCTCTATAGTCAGCCTAAAGTAACGTTTCAATTTCAAAGATAAAAAGGATGATATCCAAACCTGTCTTTTCAAGGCAAAACGCGTGTTACATAACATTACCGTTCAGCCTCAAGTCAAATTAGCATTTTTTCCTCTTGGTTGTGTTTGACTTAAAGATCAAAATTATGAGCCGGAACGAGCTGCATGTCATCAGTGGTTGACATGGCTGTCCACAGTGCCATCTAGTGATACTGGCTCAGTGTTGACACAGTCACTGGCTTCCTGTTTTCAGTTACATTGTGGTGCTCTGAGGTTTTCCATGAATGCCAACATAAATACATCTCACTTTTTTACTCAGATGCTAATCAATTTGCTGGATAAACTAAAGGCAGGTCAAATGGTTGGCTGTGAGCTTTTTATAACAGCCTTATATTTAAAGGTGATGTAGACAAAAGAGAGTAAGTTGGTGATTGCCAGCGGGATTATGAGGTTTGAGTTAATGGGTTAGAAAATATCCACGTGAATCCATACCCATAAATCCATACCAACGTCAGGGACTGTGGGAAAGGCAAATATATTAGATTGAATGTGGCTTGTTTGAACATCTGGTCAAGCATATATCCAGCTGTGTCCGTGTAAAGATATCACCATTTTCATTTGTTTCTTTACTGTAAATGTGCACATTAAGCCTTGACCGTTTATTTTCTTTCCATTACATGTAAATGAGGTGCCACGGCGAGATGAATGTACTCTCAGAGAGACACTAACCGTTTACCGGCCCCAAGAAAAGTTCACTGATTCCTTCTCTCTTACGCCAGTGGCTAACTTTAACCTCTGCGTTCACGGCTCCCACTGTTGACTTTAGTTCCTGGAGGCAGTCAATGGTCTGCAAGAAGAAGCATTGGTCCAGAACGAGGGAATACCTCTGAGGAGGAAGATGGAGAAAGGAGTCATTCAAAGCAGGAATGACAAATAGGGGAGGCTGTTTACGTACGGTGTGTTTACATAAGTTTGTGTTTGGTTTGGTGGGTTATTGGGCATTTTGGAATAAATCTACACCTTTCTGCGCAGCACAGCTCCATAAAACAATATTAAAACTGTTTGGTGAAACCCATTTAGTTGGAAGTGATGACACTGTTTAATTAACGAAATAAACAAGATCAGGACATATCATCATACATATGACAAAAGTCACAGTTGCCAATAGGAACATTGTTTTGTAACTTAGTGATATGGGTAGTACTATGGTGTGTCTCTGTTAGAATGTATTTCCCTAAAAAACAAAGCAAAACAACTATTTTGATGCATGACATTTTGATCAACTTTATATCAGAATAAAGATATTTCCTGGTGAGTATTTAATCAACAACTACAAAGGATTTAAATGTATTTATTCTCCATGGTGTTGATATAGAACCCTATTGACTCCAACACCAATTGTTATTGGTGGACGTGAACGAGACAATTGGCCGACGCCACTTCATGCATACTAACTGCACTAATGATGGCTGTTGGGGTCAGATGGTGAACGGTAAATGAACGCGGTCCTCACCTTCCGTCTGGGAGGTATTTTCAACACAAGAAGTTTTTTGTCTCCCAGCATAAAGGCTTTCTTCATTGCTACGAAAGTCTGATATTTTTGTCTTGTGGCACTTTCTCAGAGTCCAGTGGGGACCTGCCAATCTCCCACAGGCTTCTGGAGGCCATAGTGCGGTATTTGAAGCAGAACACTAACTCAGCCATGCTTTTAAATTAAGCGTGATGTGGAGGGAGGGAGAGGAGGGGTTTGGTGACGACGGCCGTTTGGCGACATTGGAAACAAAATAACTGATAGGTGAATCTGAATGCAGAGGACACTCCCTGCTGGGGTCTTGGAGCTCCGATAGACCATCAGTCTAGAAGGAGGCTCGACTCTTTTTATCCAAACTTGACACACTAGAAATGCATTTGAAATGTGCCTGGGAGGGAAATCAAAAGCCTTTCTCTGTAGTCATGAGATTACAAATCGGTTTGAGGTTGGAAGGAATTAGCATTATAAATAACACACAGATACAAACACACACGCTCACACACACACAGATACACACAGTTGTGCGGTTGATTAAAAGATGGAGGCAAGAAATACAAACATTTAGTCACTCAAATGCTAGGCTTCCTTTATTGTCCATAATAGTATGATATGATCAAAGTATGCTAACCATATGCACTTTTGTCGCCCAGTCAGTAAGAACAATTCAGGCAGTAAGCAAGCGATGCTAAAGGTTGACATCATGTTATGTTAATGATTGCGAACGCGGCAAAGCAACGCAAAGACATGTTGGAGCCTATGACTGAGAAAATATTTCTGCAATCAGCTGTAGGAACAACTGGCCTTAGGGGTTAAGATGATAAGGACAGACACTTAAGCTCTGAGTGACTTGATTGAGTTAATTTGAAGCACGGGGGAGCAATCGGAGACTGTCAAGGAAACAAGGCAAAACATAAAAGGGACCTAATGAAGACGAAGAAGTGTGTGTCCCATGAAAACAAAGAGACCCCCCCCCCCCCTCTGTCTCTAGCAGACCTGACAGGACGACAGCGGGCCTCTGCGGCTCCTCTCGCTGGGAGTCAGCAGTGTGCTGCTTGTGGTCTCCCTGCTTGGCTTGCCTTGCCTTGTTAGTGCGCCTGCAGGAGAGCGCGCTTGACCTGGCTCATCATGTCACTCTCCAGCTCCAGGTCCTCCCTCACCCTTTCCCAGACGACAGCCCCTGGCCGGGGTGGGGGAGGAGGGGTGGTGGTGGTGGGGTGGGGGGGGGGAAGACAGACCAACATCTCTGAGATCATCTGATCCTCGGGTCAAGAGAAGCAACCGCTTTTCCTCTTTCAGTTTGTACCGTGTCTGCAGCTACAACTGTTTGTGTGGTGCTTGTATCCAGTCTGTAAATCCTACAACTAAGCCACATATTGAGAACATTCAAAATAAATAGGGTTCAACTAAATCGCACCGCACTTTTTGTCAGGCTATTGAAAGCGGAAATTGCACGATTGCATTCACTTCCTGCTGCTGGCGTCACGAGTGGATGTTTTCGCTGGATCTAGCTTGGCCTTCTCCAGCTGCTGCTCGAGGGTCACTGCCTCACGACGAGCCTCCAGGGACCTCTGGTCCGCCTCCACACACCGTACCTTCATCTCCTTCTCTCTGCAACAGAGGAACCCAGGAATTCACATGGGCCAGAACATGATTAGAAAATAGGAATAGAAAAGAAGGTGGCTGTGGTGTATCCAATAGGGAAACACGAGTCCAAGCAGAAGCTAAACAGAAGGGATTTTTTATAAAACGAAAAGTGTATTCTAATGCTGAACTGGTATAAATGTGTTGGTCTAAATTGTATAGTTGTGTTCTGCAGTGTGTCCTTCCATTTACGTCTGGATGAAGAATTTGTTTTGCTTTTTTTCTACTCATTATCATTATTTCGGTGCTGCTCCAGGTTGGTATTACCACTTCTGACAGATCTGATGAATAATTATGTTTGGTTTATGATCTAAACAAAGGAGTATGGCTAATGAGACCGAAACAAACACTTTGTCTAAGAGATGAAATGACATGAAACAGACCCACATTGTATTGTTATAGTTCTACAAAGCATTAGACCCAAATTGTTATAAATATTGTTCATATCGCAAAAACAAGAATTGTTACTTTGACCGAAGGACTTGTATTAGCTCGGAGAGTCTGTCTTTCTCCACACTCATTGCATGGTAGAGAGCCTTGTATTCATACTGGATCGTGGTCAAATCAGCTGAACAGTGAGGACACTTCAACACCCCTGAATCTCTGACAAAGGGGAGCAAAATGAAGAAAACCTTCAGTTAGACGGCTAGTTTGTTAGCCTTGTGTGAAACACAGTGTACCAGTGCATTGGGGTAAAAAAACAAAAGGCTTCTAATCTTACCCTAACTCCACACTGCTTCCTAGATTTGAAGGCACTAGTTGATGGCCATGTTTAGAAACCGGCCTGAAAACAGAAGATAAATGCATTAGTCAGCGACAATGCCTTTAGACCCCTTTTCTGTTAGTAAACAATAACTCTATTATGTGGGCAGGGTTTAGGGTGGAGGTAAAATAATCCCTGACGCTAAACTTTTTTTTTTTTACAACTATATGACCGATGGTATATAAACGGTGTCCAAAGTTCAGACACATAATCAAATAGTACTGCAGAATCTGACTCATCCTGACTAACCTAATTTAACCGCAAAAACAAACACTTGGCAATGGCAAAATGGCAATTCGATTGCATTATATCCTGGTATGGTAGAAAACGGTTTAAGGAGAACAACTATATTTTTAAAATCATCAAGTGGCTGGCTCTGATCGCAAAAGTGAAACTGTAGGATTATTTGAGACTTTGCTATACAACATAAATAGACCTGAGCAAAATATATTCTATAGAGCTATGTTTATTGTAACTACAGCCCATTATTTGTATGGGCCTCCAGTTGTTGCATTCTTTTGCCTCCAGCCAGCACTGTGTTGTAATGAATTTGTCGCCTGAAATAGGGTCTATATAGGGAGTGCAGAGCAACTGTGTCTCTAGTGTACATCTTAAGTACTGATTAAAGACGCATTTCAAACTGAGAAATGATCCGGTGGAATGTTGGAGCTTTTGGAAGTAGGTCGAAAACTGGGCAGTTTAGTGCCTTTTGGTCCCCTTTACATAATACAAATTACCCTTTTCAATACCAACGTTAAATCACTAGAGCTGCAGTTATATATCATTCCTGTTTACATGGATTCAAAAGGTCAGCAGTTAATACAGTCAGTGAAATCTTTTAATCAGACACATTCTAACTAATTATTAGTTACCTATGCATAGAGGTCATACAGAGGGAAACTTGTTTTACTCTCTGTAATGCCAGTTTTACAGTAACTGTGTTGTAAATATTTTTGCTGATTAGGGCTAGGGAGGGTCACATGCATGAACAGAACATCAACAGTATTTTACTGCCCAAGCCAAATTCCAAATATCCAGCTTAAAGTCAAATACAGTGGCAAACAAATCTCCTCGGATGCCTTGCTATACCGTGTAGAAGTGATTATCTTGCTGCTGTCTCCCTCTTCTGGCAGATTCTGGGTATTGCAGGTCTGGAAGCTGGACTGGCTACCCGTATCTTCTCTCTGCAACCGTTGAACATAACAATTTCTTAGAGCTCTTGGGCTGATGAAAGAGTTTGAGAGAGTATTTTCACTTTCTCTTTGCGTACCTTTAAGGAGAGCTGCTGAATCTCCTTCTCTAGTTCCTTGACCTTTGCTTCTTTCTCAGCTACCAACTGCCCAAGCTTTTGGACGAGGGTATTGCGTGGAGTGGTGTCGGAGTTGCCCAGGGGCACTTGGGTGTACTGGCTCTGTGCGTCTTGCTGTTGACTGTGCCTGGCCAGCACCTCCTGCAGACGGGTCAGCTGTTTCTGACAAAACAGGATGAGACATCACACAGTGAGAGGATAACAAACACCCCAAAGGCAGGGCGAAGGAGAAGGCTACAAGTCAGGGTGGGGTTGAGAGTTTCGGTCATATTAAACCTTGAAATCCTAGAAAATAACGAATATGTTTATGAATATAATATTTGATTTATAAGAATATTTATATATACATTTATATTTTCTGTATAGAAGTATTTCAGTGTATATGTGTGTATTTGTGTGTGTGTGTGTGTGTCTGTGTGCATTTGTATGTGTGTGTGCGCGTGTGTTTTTTATATCAATACAAAATGCTAACTACAAACTTCAACCTTTACCAGTAAAGTGTCCACCAGCTCATCATCGTGTTTCCCCTTGTCCAGGAGGGTGGATATCTGAACCTTCAGCATCTTCATTTCCGCAGTGAGAGATTTATTCCTGGCCCTGGATGCCTCGAGCTTCGTCTTGGTTTCCTTATGGATTTCCAAGAGCCCCTCATACGCTGCTGTGAGCCGCTGCCAGGCCATTGCAAACAAACAACAAACCACTCAGGAACAAAGCGAAAGTGAGCTGGGTACCATGTCCCAAGCCCCATCATTTCAATGGTTTTCCCCTGGGGTAACCTCGGTTATCGTGCCCAACGCACCTCAAAGGCCTCCCTCTTCTCCTTTTCCATGTTGCGGATGTGCCCCAGGTTCTTGTCCTGAGGGGAGGTCTTCTGTAGGACCCGTGCCCCCAGAAGCTCGTCCTCCATGCTGCCGTGCCTTCGCTGCGTGGACGCGGCCAACTGCTGCTCAAGGTCTCGCACCTGGCCTCGAGGACAGAAAACCACCACACGTCTGTATCTTCATGAGGATCTGGAACATGTTCACGCCCACAGAAAGGGCTGAATGATTGCAGACATTGTTATGGAGGTCTTTTATTCCTGCTCACCCGTGACTGAAGCGCTAGAATCTGCTGAGAACGTCCTCTGAAGCTCCCCGGGCTGCTTATAAGTTGTTGAAGGTTGACCTCCTCTCCTACCTCACTCAGCAATGCCTATCAAAAGAGGACATCCATGTGGTTGGACAAAAGGTTGTTAACACTACAGTTTATCAGGCGGCAGTCACCGAGGTCAAATGACCATAGCACACCATTTAAGGAATATCCTCGCAAAGAGACGCATCCTATTGGCTAATAGGACACGTCTCTTTGTTTGGATTCCTCTTGTGATGTGACTACCACCTTGTAGTCAGAAGAAACCTAATGCTCAGTCCAGCCTATTCAGATGTATGGTTCCTTGAGGGTTGTCATAAGCTACCTGGCATCATAGGATCTGCAGAATCCCACTGTATTTAAATAAAACTTCTGAATGAACCCATCGCATAAACAGAAGTGTGCACTTGTATTTTTAGCTCCCTTTATCACTTATGTGCTTAGGTTTTGCTGATGAAGTTTGAACTTTAGGTTCATGAATGTTGACTGTCTTCATCCTCCCTTGTAAGTCGCTATGGATTGCAATTACTGTACTCAATGTCTTCTTCATGTAAATGCAAATTACCTTCTGAGCTACTTTCACCTCCTGCTTGGCAGCTTGAATCTGGTTGCGGTACTCTGTCATTTTGAACTGGGCAGCCGCTAATTTATCCTGCAGGGATTTCACTGCAGGACTGCTCTGTTGGAGAGTAGATGAGGTTATGCATTCAAAGGAGCCACAAGACCCCCTCCCCCTGATTGATTCTCCCTGTGAAATCTATACCTCACAGCCTTCGGAGGACCTCGAAACCTGTGTCAATCTTGTGTCAAACTTTTGGCCAGGAGTGTGAACTGCAGCATCTTCTAGCTGTGGAAGGGGTGAAAGAGAAAACACATCAGATATTTGTGCTGATGTAATACGTTCTATAAACCAAAGTATCCCATTGTGATTATTAAGTAATATTTTTATAAATGATGATGACATTAAATTTGCTGTTGAAAGGCTTAATAAAAAAAAAAAAAGTCTTATTCAAACTTCAGTTACCTTCATCTCAAGCTCTCTGATTTGTTTGCTGCCATGCTTTATTTTAATTGTCGCTCTCTCCACTTCAGCTGTTAACTCTCTGTTCTTTTTGGAAAGCTCAACAATCTTGGCAGCTGCTGCATCCCCCGCAAGACCAAATGTGCCTGGATATAAAATCATACATCTCGTAATAATGAAAACATTCATTCATTTGAGAACTTGTATTTTAAAGACGCAGTGTACCAAAAAGTATTTGGCTGTTATTGTTATTGTTGTTGTTTTTGTGTGATACCTCCAAGGGCCAGTCGCTCCTCAGATCTCTTCTTATTCAGGTGATTTATCTCAAAATCCTTCTCACTTGCGAGTTTGAGGAGACGGCCATTTTCATCACGGAGTTCTCTCACCTGATCGAGCAACTGCTGAATCTCATTCTGTAACAAACTATGAACAGGCAATAATATATATGATGCATCCCCACTTGATCTGAAATGCATAACTTCACCTGAACCCGCACCTTTACAATTTTGCCATATATACTTGTTATGTGCAATTACTATGCAGCTGAATTTAAACTTATTTTAGTCAAAATTGACTTCACATGCCTTAGTGTTGAAATATGATGTGTGTCACAATATATTATCTATTCAACTTTTGAAGGGGTTCTATCAATGCATCTGAAACGTACCTCTCCTTTAGGTTTAGATGTGGATGAGGATCAGAGGCTGAGCCTTGATCTGACAGGTTCAGGTTATCCTGGACTTCTGCAGTCTCGTGTGTGACGTGCGTATGTGGTCTGGGTTGGTTTTTTTCGAGTCGTTTCTTCTGCTGATTCTGCAGGGCTTGAAACTGCTGTCTTAATGTGTCGTTCAATCCGTCGTCATCCTCCATTATCTGCAGGTCACACAGAAAACGTTTTGTGTGTTTTATGGAGGCAGGCAGATCCGGCACTATTACGGCACCAAATGTTTATAAGGGCAATACCATTTTATCTACCTAGTAAAAAATCGTTGTGAATAATCGTAACTTGGTCGCTGTTTCGCAACACCGCAAATAAACACAGATTGAAAAAGTGGCCGCCATTTGGTCAACCATATTGAATTCAGAAACTGCTTTATTCAGTGATAATAACATATCCATATAATCAAAGGACGACCTTAATTATAATTCATTCGTCACACTAGCTAATTTATTGTTGTTAGAGTCAATAAGTTAACCATATTCCCCTTGAGGGCGGTTGGGTATTAAGAGTAGTACGTCTTACCTATTATTATTATTTAGTGGCCACCAATGAGGTAAGTCTTGAGCTCCTCCAAGTATAAAACTGTACTTCCTCGTCCAATCGCGTTCATCCGTAACCACAGCAACGGCACTGACTTCAAGGCCACACGCAATCATGTTGATAGTCTCGCGAGATTTACTTTCAACATCACGGATGCTGTGACGATGTTATCGGATGGGAAGGCATAAATATAAATTTTGTTAATGTTCCACCCACTCAGGGTAAAGCCCGGAGAAGGAAACAGATGACAAATAATGTCTTACTTTCAATCCACCACATGCAAGATATAAGACGAATCAGAAGTTTAAACGCTCAGATATTCAAAAACATTATCCTAGGCCCATATAAACAGTTTAATGAGTATCCTTTAGATGTATTTCACTGTATATTATTTTAGCAGCCGTTTATTTTCCATTAATTTAGGCTGTTTGTAGTTTGTGACACATTTAGTAGGATATTAAGCAATTTTATATGACAACATGGAAAGGCCTTTCTTCCATCTTGTTTCATCACAACCAAAAAAAAAACACTGAGTTGGCCAGTTTCCGCTTCTGTTTATTATAACTACAGAATTCAGATATAGGTCCATGTGGGAAACAAAATATTGTTCAGTCGTGGTTATGTGGTTTATTTTTGTAGCTCTTTCTCTCCCGTTGAATCTCTGTCCCTAGTGTGCATGTCATTTGGAAGAGGTTTAATTGGATTAAGGGGAATTAGATATGCAACTGGAGAACATCCTGGTCAGTGAGTTGCCACCTTCATCTCACCAAACAAGAAGCATCTTTGTTTTCATAGTTACCTTGTAATGTTAATAAATGTCCGCTTAAATCTTTGGGATAGTGATTGACATCAATTAATGAGCTGCAGGATTCCCTCCCTTTATTCTTTTTCATCTCTTATAAATTAAGAGAATGTTTTGTTGATAGTACCGTTTCTCTTTGAGCTCCAACCTAAGCATTTTGATAACAATTTTGCCCAAGTCTGATTCCTAATATCGCTTTTGCACTTTATCCAGTTTTTTTAAACTTGGTCATGCTTCTTTTGGGATTTTTTTGTTACTCCACTTTTGAATGTGTGCTTTCCATTGTCTTCACTTTTTATGTCGCTTGGGGAGAAAATCTGCTAAAAGCATGTTTACTGTTTGAATAATTTTCATATACGTACCGATGAAGAAAGAACACAGAAAATAACCAAATCTTTTTTATTTGAATGCAATTGTGAAATGTTTCACCAATTTGGGGGCCCTGAATTCCCCTTTGACCCCCTGGCCTTAAAGGCGCATTCATGGTCTTGGTATAACAAGACGCCTCGTCAGTGATGACGCTCATGCTTACGCGTGTTCCCGACAGCGACCGGTCATGTTTTTTTTATCCGATAAAAAACAGTCAGAACTAAACCAAACTCAGTAGGATCAGTTTCAAGTCAGACGCTTTAATTTCCTTGTAGCCTATCACCTACTATCCATTTGCTTTTTTTTATGAGAAGCTCATTGTATTGCCACTGTATGAAAGGCTACACTTGCCCCTATCTAGAGCTGGTTTACCAGTACACAACGTTTAAAACTGAGCAAAGTCGATACCAACAGACGGTTACAACGTCTACCAATAGTTAAGTATTTGATATGATGGTTGATTCCTTTATATTGAGTAAAACTTTCATGTTCTGCCATGCTCATGGGCGTCACTACTAGTAAACCATACGTCACCAACTGGACATTTTTTGCCAAAATCTGGCCCCAGTTGCCGAATGGAAGTAGAATCATAACAGCGTCATGACGTGTCGTTCACAAGAACCTTCCGACGTTGCGAAAATGTTTTCCCCATAATTCCCAGCGATGTGAACGCGCCATAAGAGTGAATCATATGCTGTAACACAATGAGATTTGAGATCTTTATTAGTTGAAACATTAGGAGAAATAAAATGTGAACCTTTACAAATCAACACAAACACAATTATTCACTATTCAAACTGAAAATTAAATCCAGAGGATTCTGTAAGCTGTGATATTATTGGAGATAAACTGAATGAAAGAGTGTGGAATTTACACATACAAATTGGACCCACCTGATGCCTTTTTGAAGAAAATGTAAAAAAAGAAAGTGTTAAAAAGAGGTAACAATTGATAATGATCCACAAGTCTGTTTATTATGACTCTGAAACTAAATATTCCAAAAGGAAAAAAATATGTCAATGATTTGTTTGGTATTTTGAGAAAAAAAAAATACATCCACAATAAATATATTACTTTGGCAGGATACTGCTCATTGCCGGCTGGTGAGACAATGAAATAATAAATGTGAATCAGACTACGTGCAAAATGCAGTCATGTCATAAAGAACATCTGATCATGTAGTTACATATTCACAGGTAGTGGCATTAAACAACTTTCCAAATTGCTTGTGAATATCAAATAACACATTCTACTTCGGATGTCATCCTCAAGCAGCCTTCATGATCGATTTTCCAAAAGCTGTTTCTGAATACTGAGGGGATATCTTATATTGTATCTTATAATATAGGCTGTGATTGATAGGAACCACTATCAAATCCATAGATAATGGTATAGCATGACTATTTACAGCAGAGGTGAGCTGCGGAAGGTGCATATACAATGTATGATATCTGTAAAAAATAAACATTTCAAACACCTTAATATGATGTAATATTAAAGGGATAATAAAAACAATAAATATTAGAAGAGAGTTCACTTGGGTTCCAGGGCTTTTTGTGCTTCTCTGGGCTTCACCACAAAATCTCTGTACATGGAGTAAATGACACCTGAGGCAGAAAAGAAGAAGCATAAATCAAAAACATTGAATAAGATACAGAGGAGATTTTTTTATGCGACATGTGAACAAGGGATTATGGGTGGGTCCAGACCAGTCACATAAAATGCCACATCTAGGACCTATTAAATGACTATTGCCGCTTTTCCACTGCATGGTACCAGCTCGACACGACTCGACTCGACTCAGCTCGCCTTTTTTGCGTTTCCACCGCGATCTAGTACCTCAAGTGGCTGCTTTTTCTAGTACCGCCTCGCTCTAGGTTCCAAGCGGCTGAGCCGATGCTAAAAGGTGACGTCGGCAGACGGCCGGCCACTGATTGGCCAGAGAGTGTGACGAAGTCACGAGAGCGACATGGCAACCATGCTGGTAACGATAGAACAGCCATAGTAGCGCCGCAGCCAACATATTCCACTTCTTCAACATGCCAGCTAATAATACGAACACGAATACCATCGCATCGATGTTCTCCATTGTTGTTATGTGGGTTCTGTCCATGTGTGGGTTACGTAGGTGTTGTTTGCGTCGCGTACAAAAATACGTCACGGCCCTTTCGCGCAGACGACCCCGCCCACGTCCCGGAGGTACTATTTGCGGTGGAAAAGCACCCGCGCTGCTACCGTGTCGAGTCGTGTCGAGTCGTGTCGTGTCGAGTCGAGCTACATGTGCGGTGGAGAAGCGGCATAAGACATCGAACAACCCAATGATAACAATGGTTTTACTGTTATATGGTAGGGAGAGGGTAAGACACACCAAGTCTTGGCTCCTTGCTACACCAAAACTTATATTTCTTCCGCCCGCAGTTCGGTCAATTGCCGGCTCACCAAGACTACTTTGCATATACGAATAACACTACCCAAATTGGTTTAATACACATACATCGAAAAGGCAGAAATGTGCCATACGCATCCCCTTTGCACAAGGCACCGAGACACGATGAGTTGAAAACCAAAGCCACTCGCAGCCCTGGACATCATAGACTCTTTGAGCTATTACCATCTGGCAGGCATAAACGGATCAACCAAGCACAGACCACCAGACTCATTAGGCGCTTCTACCCCCGGGCTGGACACTTAGTGTGGACACTCCGGTTCAATTTACTGTTGTTAATTAGTTTACCTGCACCTTATATATATATATGTTTCATTCCTTCTGTACAGTTGCTACTTTGATTAGATAGGAATGACCATGCATATTTGGTAAAACCTGTTTGTGTTTCGATGATTTGTCGATCCTCTGTAAATTGATACTGTAAACATGACTCCTGTCGTCATGTTTCCTTATTAACCCTGAGGCATGTTAACTCGGATCATCCTGTCATGTATCGGAGGTCATGGCAGCAACCTTCAGATCAAAATTATTAACTATAAACTGCATTTATAAGTGACTAGAGTGACTATATTAGGCCACCATACCAGGGCGGAAAACTACTTTTAACACATTACGCTTGAGAGACGTTATTGACTACTAACAAGCATGATGGCATACATGCCTTATCTATGGTCATTTACAAATTGCATTGGGAAAAATAATAACTATGGAGTAAGCCTATAGAACAAGTCAGATGATTGTTATGAAAAAGCAAGGTCATGATACATTTCCAGATGGGGTGATAGTGAACAAAAAAGGTCCATACCGATAGTCATGGCTCCCACCACGAAGCCCTGGGCCATTACACGCATGTGGATCAGGTGCACGGACATCTTGGTATCCCCGCGACTTTTCATTTTATAAAGTCTGTACCCGACTATGGCAAAGAACCCAGCCATTCCTGTAATGATGCCAAGGACAATAATGAATTGGAAATTATTTAACAGTAATTGATAAGGTCATGTTGAAGTCTGTCTAGTATCAGTAACAAAGAAGAAATGATGAACATCCTTACTGAACCGACAGCGATATACTTTTGTTTCTCTTTCTTCTGATAAATGTACTTAATGTAAGTGGTTATGGATAAAAAGTATTATTTTATTAATTAATAAGCTATTCCTCTATGTATTTAGATGAGGATTGTTAGTTTAGGCTACTAACCAACTGGGACAAATGGATTCTCCTTCGCTTTCCGCATGAATTTGGATTCATTATAATTATCAGCGTCTGTCATCTTGAATAACTTCCTGGAGAAAAAATAACACATATTACGACATCATTTTCAACAAGGCTCAAGTTCATTTTAGATGTTAAATTTGTGATTGTTACACATCAAATATTTAAACATCTGATGTTTAGAAAGCCAGAGGTGGCCAGGGTCAGCTATAGACCTATCTGCGTGGTGTAACAACCGGCACGATCCCCAAGCATAACACATCCAAGAAGACGAAGGTCAAAAATAACATTGTTAAACACACCAATAAGATAGATAATACGGGAAGCTTGGAAGCAGGTAGAACAGAAGCCTTATATAAAATGACGTTAAACTATAAAAGTCATTACCTTGTGATAGTTCGTTAGGAACTACTCTGGCAAAGGACTGCACCGGTGGTGTGTGATCTTGACTCGCTGAAACGCACTAGAGACCGGAAGTGGTTTCTGTTTCGTCATGTGTCGATGCTTTTGGCACGTAATCGTGACGTTTGCAAAATGTTGGATGACTTTCGTATTTCTGACCGGAGAACTGCATATTGTCGATATAGAAATAACCAATTTTTTGTGACTTAATTTATTTCTATATTTTTCTATTTTGCAGACGGACATAACAAAATGTTTGGTTTCGCTGTTCACTTTGCCAAATAGCTTTATGAGATGCACTAGTTTTCACACAGTCGAGTTGAGTTAAGTAATGTGTTTTTAGAACAGAAAAATATTTGATAATCTATATATATGGTGGACGAATGCGCCTGAAAGAATTAATGAATGTTTAATAATTGGCCATTAAATGGCAATTTAAAACTAAAAAAACAATTATCAAATCTGCATGTTTGTAAGGATCTATCATTCAATTAAACATCATCTTAACTTATGAACCAGTTTTGTTTTATTGTCACTATTATAAATTAAAGATTACTTGAGGCCAACTGCTTTTACTAGGCCTATACATTTGATAATTATATTTTACAATTTATAAGCCACTTATTGGCCATGGAGCTGAAACCTAGAATCTTTAATAATAATGGGTTTAATTTATGTAGCGCTTTTCTAGAGACTCAAATATGCTTTACAGTGAAGGGGGGACCTCACTAACCACCACCAGTGCGTAGCACCCACCCGGGTGCACCCACTTTGGGAAACTAACATGACATAAAAACGATTTCTAAATGCAATTTTAATGCTACCTGAGTGAGGAAATTGAATGCAGAACTAAAATGAACGCACTGAGTTGTCATTGTTCAAAAGATTCTAGAAGGTTAACCATCCACCTAGCCAATATAGCCGCTCTGTGAATAAAGCGGATTGAATACGCTTCATGACCTGCATATTTTAAACCATGCTCAAGCAGCTGCAAGTTGAACCGGTGTGAAATTTAGTCAAAGTCATACTCAAAAACTAATGCTAAGATATATAATAACCCCCTTTTCAAACATAGGCTACACAATCACTGTCTCATCTTAACTCCAAACACATAAGCTACAATTTATTTATTGTTGCCTACAACTAGGCTAGATGTCGCCCTTTTTTTTCAAAGCAGTTTAATAATGTTTTTTTAAATCCATATAAGTGCACTCTTTAAAGTATTGATTTAATACATTTTTCAGTCATCTGTTTAATTTAATGCTACATAAAAAAGCATTTATGATAATTGTTGAGTGCGTTATTTATTTTTTTATTTATGGGTCAATCATTGTTTTCGCGATCTACTACTTATTTCCAACAGTAGATGGCGCTGTATCAATAGAACAAGGCCCACCAGAATATCTAGGATGGTCTTACATCAACCACAATCACACTGACAGACATATGTTAGGTGCGCTCTAAATTGAGAAAAGTTGTTAACAGCGTTTAATCCAAAATTCAAAGTTAATTTGTCAAATGGGCAGTTCAACGCATACCTCAAATCGACCGAGAACTTGGCAATTGTACATGTTGAACTTGGTCGGGCCCACAGCTGTGAGGCAGCGTTCAACATGACCAACCAAATATAGCTATCCTGGCAGGACAAGCTAAAGCTCCCTGAATCAGAGAAAGTGTTGGGAGTGGAACTAAAGGGGTAAAGAAAGAGAGAAATTTGGCTTCTAAGCTGTAGCATTTCTGTTGCGATGGCTGACTGAAGAATTTATGAATTAGGTAAGACTGTTAAGATGTAACATTTTAGATGCACATTTTTCAAAAGCTCTGGCTAGGCTCTGTTATGCATTTTTGTATGCATATTTTGCTTGAAATGACAACATTTATTTTGCATTGGAGCGCTGAAATATAAATGAATTGTACTTTCTTTATATTATTTCATTCAGCTGTTATATGCACTTTAACTAGGCTACTTCAATATAGCCTACACGGCACTGAAGAATAACGCATTCTAGGCATGAGGATGTCCCAGACCTTTGCGCGACAAAGAATATTCTCTAACTGGGACCTCTTTGAGTTGTTACTGAATACTCATGCCATGAAGCCAAAATGGAGGAGACATAATATTTGTCTTTTCTTTGTTTCTTTATTTTTATTGTTTTGTTTGAAGAAAAAAAAAATGATAATAATGGATACCAATTCCAAGAAACATATAATTTGAATCGAAATGAAATCATATATTTCTGGTTATTAAGCACACAATATACACCGTGAGAAAATAAAATGCAGGCTTCACATTTAAGAAATACTACGGGGGGAAGTAAATTTCAAAAACGACATAGGTTGAGCCTCTTTTTTTCACATGTGAATTGGGATTCACACTGTTGGCCCAACCTCATTAAAATCAATACGACAAGAACGCATTGGAGCGCTTGTTGTTGGGGATACTAAATCATCAAAATCTTATAAACATTTGTTTTGTACTCCAGGTTCAAAGTACTTTATTTGTCATTGCCATAAAGACAACGAGACAGTAGAGGCAACCAGACTTACACAGCTAAACAATAACAAACAACAATTAATAAATAGATTCACAAATATCATACACAAAATAACAATACAAACAACAAAAGCAACATATCTCCACATCTCCATATCAAGGTGCATCAAGTCCTAGAGTGCAGTCCATGGGGGGCAGGGAGGGCCGGGGAGACGAAGGGGGGCACTGGGGAGTGGGGTGGTCAAGCTGTTGAGGAGCCCCATTGCACAGGGACAGAAGCTCTTTGCCATCCTGGAGGTGCGTGCCCCCCTTGATCCGAACCCCTTCCCCGACGGGAGCAACAGGAACAGACGATGGGCAGGACGAGAAGGGTCCGTGAGGATGCGTCTAGAGCGCTGCAGGCAACGGGAGGAGGAGACGGACAAGATGTCGGGCAGCTCCACTCCAATGATCCCTCCCGCTGTTTCAATCAGCCTCTGGATGGCTGACTAGGTTGACACCTAGTATTTGCATTGCAAATACTAGGTTAACTATACTACGTTGACTACTAAGTCAACGTAATACAGTGTAGTCCTGGTACAGTTTGTCTTCATCTATGTCCAGAGCTAGTTTGTTGACCAATCCCTCGAGTGCATCCCACTCCATTGGACCGCTCAGACGCAGACAGCTCGTGTGAGATAAAACTGGATCATCAAAATCAAAGTTAGCCTCAAGGTACAGAATAGCCTTTTCAAAGAAGCAGTCAATCAGTGTTGCAAACTTTGATTGTTCTGTTGCACTCAGTTTTCGGGTTGCTTGCTTTGTTTTATGACCACGGGCACGGGCACGGGCACGGCGCAAGTTTAGTTGGCTGCGCAGTCGACTCATTACTTCCAGAATGTCAAGTAGAGTAGCACTCTCATTTTCCAACTTCAGAATTGTGCAGTGAAACTCTTGCATGATATTGTGAAGAAACAGCAGGACACACTCAGACACTGTCACCTCATCCTGATCGCTGCTGTCGGCGGCAACATCAGCAGCACTTTTGCACATAACCCTCCAAATAATGTCAGGACAGTCCTTCTTTCCCAATGACAAAAAGTAGCACTTCATAGCAGGCCAACGCTCCAAGATCCGCTGAATTGCAGGCAACAGAGATAGCCAACGGGGTTGGAACATGCCTAAGTATTTCTTTATACTGTACTGAAATATTGGCTGTCGATTTTTAAGACAGTAGCTTCAGCATCATAACCTGCAGCACTGGAAATTCTGTTTGCGTTTTTCAGGGTGTTGTGGATCAAGTGACATTTGCAATTTCCCTTCATGATGTGTGGATTGACTTCTTTCAGTTTTTGGAAAACTGAGTTATGCGTGCCAAAATTCACAGATGCATTGTCCGCTCCATATGCGCTAATCTGACTTACACGCAGACCATTTCTTTCTGTGATATACACAATTTGCTCATAGATAGCACAGCTAGTTTCATGGGGGTCTTCATAAAATTCCAACAGCCCATATTGAACGTCCTGTTCTCCGTGGAAATACTGTACAGTATATGGATACAGTTTTGCGTTGCCCGAGTTTGATGCGTCAGAACAGACAGTGCCTTTTGCAGTTCTGTGGCTAAATTCTCCTGGCTGTAAGGAGCTAGGACATTCTGTACTAAAGCCTCACTTTTTGTTCTTCCACATGACATTTTTGTGGCAATAGTAGAATCATTAAAGATCTTCGCACTCACTTTATTGTAGCAATCCGTTGATAAGTAGCTGTGGCTATGTTTCACTCCATGGTAAACACTGCAAAGCTCTGCCGCTGCAATCTTGTCGTGTGAAGCTTTTTTGTTCATAAAAGTTGCAATGGCTGCGTGTTTTTGTTTGTTTGATAGCACAACTTGATGTTTTTTTGTTTTTGCGTGGATTTCCAATGCGTTTTTCCCTTCATATATTAGTGAGATTTAGAAGTTTCGCCTTGCATGTTTTATTGGCTCCATCTCCTTCCTCGTCAGTCTCTCCTCCCATTGCAAATGAAGACGCAGCGCTCTACTCCACTCACACTGAGTGACTTTCCTCCAATTTAATATGTTTATGTTTGAAATGGTGTTCCCGCTCTGTCTGAGGAGCGCAAGAATGGGGGCGTCACGGTCACGTACGCATAGACGGGAAGAAAACTGGGACAATTTTAAGAGCCATAGAAGCACAGGAACCGTATTAGACTACAGAACGAAAGTTATCAAATGAAGTGTTGGCATTTTCCCCCAAAAAACGGGACAAATTGTGTCCCGGGAGAAATTTATATTTTCCCGGGACAGCTGGTGAAAAAAGAGAAAAAAAATGAGGGTTTTGATTTACCCGACCGGGCCTGCCGATATTAAAGGCCCACTATGCAACTTTTTTAGCCAAAATTACATCAAGTATGCAGGTTGAGAGTTATGCTGATGGTTCTGCATCCATTTCTGGGTCGATTGGTGGGTGTGTCATTTACCCATGTCGCCTCTCCAGTGAAAAAGCGCATATGCAACTTGCTCTGTTCGGACCGACACAATCCGGATGTGACGCAGCGGAAGTGTCCTCGAAAATGTAGTCAGATTGTAGTTTCGAAAATGCTTTACGGCACAGACACACACCCAAACATGGCACCGGCTAGATATAAACAGCCAGTTGCGAGGCAATTGTTGCATTCATCATGGATCAATCGACTGATAAGGGACCCAAGAGGCGACCGTCGGTGGAACAAAAGAAGAATGGACCAGAAAAGAGATCAGACACGAGTGAAAGGGGAACTATGCAACTTTTTTGGCTTGATTTACCTTAATTTAACAGGCTAAGAGTCATTGCGATGGTTCTATTATACATTTTTGTTCGATTGTTCGTTGTTTCGACTCACCCTTCCGCATCTTGGCGGAGAAAAGGAATATGTTTCTGCCGGCGACCCGCCGCCCACTCTCGCGGGAGTCCCGGGTCTCGCGAAGTAACGAATTGCTTTACGGCACAGACCCCCAAACAAGGAACCGGCTCGATATAAACACAAGTCACTAAGGGATTGTTATATTCATCATAGATCAGCCGACTAAAAAGAGACAGAGAAACCCAATGTCGGAGGAACAGAAGAAGAGAAAAGGGAGACTGACCGGCAGAGAGGCCAGACACGAGTAAACGTTGGGCAAGCTTTCAGGAATAGCGTGAATTGAAAGAAAAAGAAGACTGCAAATCAGACGCCGACTCGGCCGTGTTGCTTTTGAAATTGAAAGTACCCTTGGGTGGCCTTTGTCTTCGTGGTATTCTTGATGTTGATAGTCTCTGTACAAATGTGTTTGCTCAACCATTTTGTTTTGAGCCCTGTAAAAATTGTTTTCTCGACCGTTTTGTTGTGAGCCCTGTATGTTTCTAGCTTGCTTGGTTGCAACCATATAAACACCTTTGTTTCCATGGGTGTTTTGCTGTTCGTCTGTCTCGTCCCCCAGATACAGACTGAATCCCCGAATCCAGGTTCTTGTTTATTTAGATTATTATGTTGGCCAAACCTCTTACACTGATTGTTCTGTTCAACCTAAGATAAAAACCATTATAATCTAGGATATAAATTCTCCCCGTGAACTATAAAAAAGGATGGATTTATGTTTATTGCAATACAAATACACCCTTTTAAAAATGTATAACCTTGCCTACACATTATGAACATCTACTTCGGACATGGCTCCACGCATTCGCCGGCTTCTTTGAAAACAAATGCACATGGCTCGCGTAGAACTGCATGGGGAAGGGTCGTCAACGAGTTGTTACGACAGTGTTGTGAAATATCTACTACGAAGCTGTAGGGGGCGCTCTGTATAGAAATGTGCGTGCCAAAACCAAGAAAACAGCGAAGAAATGCCCGAAGTCGCATAGTGGGCCTTTAACACCTCTATCCTTGAGCCGGGTCAGGCCGGTGTTGGACCAGATTGACTCGGCTGCCAGATCGACTCGGGGTCCTGCGCTTACAGATGAGGTATCGACACGTGACGTGACGTATAGACACAAGCCAACGGACAAAAACGTTAGTGTTGTTTATAAAGCACTGATGAATGCATATATTTTTATTTTCACATATGTTAAAGTAAGGATTGGCATTGTTAAAGTTAGACATTAAGACAGTATTTTCTAGTTTCTATTAACTGATAATTCAGATTAGATACAGTGATTTATTTTGCTTGTACAAAAAAAGAATAAATACGCAGGGGAGAGTGGCACTGATGCCCAGTGTCCACTGGGTGTCCTTTAACGTTCGGTCTTTCTGGCCTTTGGGACCCTATACACTGGCTCCAGCAACCCTGCAAGCAATGCTCGGGCTTCGTTGGTCCAGTACGCAAGCCTCCGTCTGTGGCTTTTGAGTGAGATAGTAACATAATAGTTAACCCTTCTGGTTCTTGAGAGTCCAGCAAAATGAGCTCTCTATCTGCTGGTTTCATGACCTGTAAACCATTCACAGAACAGCTCAGATCACAAACAGTCCATAATTAGGAATGAAAACATATCCCAACACTGCAGCTCATTTTTACTTCACCGGTTGAGATGATCTGTAATAGACTCACGCAAAGCATATAGTGGTCTGCTTTCCCTGGCTGTCGGCTCCAGGCAGGGAGGATGATAAGGTCCTTCTGCAGCAGGTCACCCTAGCAATTTGAACACATTCTTGGGCATTTACTGTTGGTCAGTCTCAAACTACACAGAAGCTTACAGGAAATAATGATGTACTGGAAGACCAGCCATAGGGACCACTGTTTCAGACTTCCAAGTTGGAACCACATATGCGTCAACAACGTGGATGTCTTTTCCCTGTATTGATTGAGATGAAATATTCATAGTAATTAGTGCACCACATGGGAAAATCACAGTACATAACTGTTGCAATTATTTGGAAAAAAATACAATGTTTCACAGGTCAACAAATGACAAAGCCTCACATGTCTTCGGGCGGCCTCCGCCACAAGTTTGAAACAAAAGTAACTTTTTCAATTATTTCCCCCAAAAAATACCCTACATGTTACAGCTTCCCTATGCCATTGGACTCCATGTTCCTAGGAAGGCTCAAGCTCCAAAAGTCTTCCCTTGTCAGGCAGACATCCCCCTCTTTGACCAGCATTTCCCCTCCAGTCTGCTAAGGTCAAGGGCATAGTTGAGCTACAAATGAAAGTTTGCAAAACTTACTTTAAACCAGAAAGGAAAACATTAATTAAAATAACCCTTCTACGATTGTGTAAAAGTAGACATCTATACCAGCATGTCCTGAACAGGATTTATTTTCTTTAAATAGACCACTCCAGCGGAGGCATACTGGTGGTCAGCGGCCAATTGGGTCGGGACAGTCAGGCTCGGGCTTGCAGGAGTCTAATGAGAAGGATAATGTACTGTGCAAGAAAGTGTATTTGGAATGGAGATTCAAAGTGTCCTCATATTAAGAATTATATTCAGTGGTGTAGTCTATTTTATTGTAGTGGGTATACTGTGATGATTCCCTCCCAGACTCGTACAAACCCGTCCCACCAGTATGTGTACGTGTTTGGCGCTTATGGGGTGTCGCACCACACTCACCAACGCAGGGGTCTACAACCCGCTGATTTAAGAGTATAATGATTATCAACAATCATGGAAAGCTGAATAGGTTTATCAGTTTTAATAACAGTATGAACAAATAGAACACAAAAATGACAAGTTGTCCTTTGTCATTTTTTTTCAAGGACAAAATCTACTGAAAATAATTTAATGAACTGTTTAATGTAGAAAACTTTAATTTGAAAATTTTGAAAGTCATAGATGTCATTGCAACGGTTAAAACGATTTCTGGAAAACAAAAGGCACCCTGGAGAAAAGCTGCTTCTGTAACAGCACAGAAAAAGGAATGCAGGAAGGTTGAACGCATCTGGCGTAAAACAAAACTTCATATTCACCATGATATCTATAAAGAGAGCCTCCGTGCCTACAATTTAGACTTAGAAAATGCTAGAGAAACATTTTTCTCCAATATCATTAAAACCAACACTAATAATGCAAAAACCCTATTTGCAACTGTTGACAGACTGACCAACCACCCAACAGAAATTCCACCTGATCTCCATTCCACGCAGAAATGCAATGAGTTTGCAGCTTTTTATATTGATAAAATTGAAGGTATCAGACGCGCCATCAATATCTCCACTTCAAACAAAAATGTTGGACTACCACCCTGTTCAGGCAAAAATTACGTGGCAAGGATGGCATGCTTTAATGTTATAGACTCTCAAAATCTTGTGGAAAAAAGTCTAAAAGTCTGAAATTACTGCACCTTAAAAATGACCATGAATTAGCTATGCTCTCATTTGCATAGTGATGAACATGAATTTCAATTGTGCATACCAACTGCATGTTGGCTGACATTTACAAAAAAAAAAATTCCCTCCACTCTAACCAAGGATGCCTGTTTTTAAATTCCCTAGCCTGACACCCTGGCCAGCCTTTCAGGCTGGCCAGGGGTTCTCATCTAAAAGTAACAAGGAGATATACAGTGGGATTAAAAAATTGTCTTCTGTTGACTACTTGTTATGTGGTTTATACATTAATATGGGAGGACTCGACACAGACACACACACACGCACACACACACACATACACACACACACACACACACACACACACACACACACACACACACACACACACACACACACACACACACACACACACACGCACACACACACACACACAACACACACACACACACACACACACACACACACGATGTGTTCATGTTGATGTTCTGTGAATTTGGTCTCTGTTTTGATTTTTCTGTCTTTTTTTATTACAATAATTCCTATTGTAACTCCTATTCACTGCAGTTATTCATGTAAACCAGTAGTCTGAGGCATTGTTTACAGGTTAAAAGGGAGTTCAATCAAATTTGGCAATGATCATTGTTTTTTTGTTATTGTAAGGGCAGTTAAAACAGGCCGGTCAAATTTGACCGGGAGCACCAAAGTAAGGAGAGAGAAACAAACACGACAAAAAGGTTAAGGTTTAAGGTTTTTGTTTTTTTTGGCATGGTCGTAGGGGTGGCCACTGGCCAGCGTGGTGGCCGAAGTTTGACCAAAGGTGGCCATGGCCACCCCTGGCCACCACGTGGCTCCGCCACTGTCGCTCCGTTCACTTGCATGGGTAGTAGTCCGGTAACTTGTCAACCTCAGCGTCTTCGGTTGCTAAGCGACGTCAACGTCTTTGGCGGACTATTTCACGGCTGATCAACACTACGAATGCTGGTAACGAATAAATTGTAAAAAGACACACCATGTGAAGTTATTTTCCAAATAAGATTTGAAAAGCTTTGGAAGTTTATTTACAACACTATTTACATGGTTTTGGAGTAGTACACTTTGACATTTTAATACAGTTCAGCGGGGGCGTTCCGGTCTGCGTAAACAGGAACCCCCACCACACGAGAACGCCCATTGGTAATAATAATAATAATACATTTAATTTAGAGGCGCCTTTCAAGACACCCAAGGTCACCTTACAGAGCATATCGTCATCATAAATCGTTTAAAAAACAAGACATTGTGAAAAAAAAAAAAGAATAAATAAATAAACATAAAAAAAAAAAAAAAAAGACAAAACAAAACAAACAAACAATCAAAACAGTGATCAGTTAGACGTTGTGTGCGAGTTTGAACAGGTGAGTTTTGAGTTGTGACTTGAAGGTTGTAATGGTGTGGCGGGAGGGAGTTCCAGAACCTGGGTGCTGAACAGCTGAATGACCGGGCACCCATTGTAGTGAGTCGTGATGTGGGGATACATAGTAGGCCAGCAGAGGTTGAGCGGAGGGAGCGGGAGGGAGTGTATTCTTGGAGGAGGTCGCAGAGGTAACTGGGGGCTAGGTTGTGGAGAGCTTTGTGGGTGTGTCTGCAGTGGGATGAGTTCCTGTTGGCATAACTGAGGATTATGCCAACGAGGAACTAGAGCCCTGCCTCATTTATTTTGTGGACAGAGAGCAATGGGGTTACTGGTGCCAATCCTGCTGGCTCTTCTAGCCTCTCTATTTGGAGGGTTTTACCTTTTAGGAGCATTCAGAAAGCAAAGGCCAGGTGAACCCCCATTAGATAGAGGTCCCATTCCCTGGTTGGGCCACGTGTTGGAGTTTCGCAGGGACACAGCAAAGTTCTTAGAGCGAATGAAGCAAAAACATGGGGACATATTCACGGTACAACTTGGTGGGAATTACTTCACATTTCTCATGGATCCTTCATCTTTTGGAGCTGTCGTCAAGGAGGCCCGCACAAAACTGGACTTCAGTGCTTTTTCAAGGAAGCTGGTGGTCAGAGTTTTTAATTTCCGTCAAATAGAACATTCAAAAAATCAATTTCATGCTACCAACCACAGGCATCTGATTGGTGATGGACTAGTATTATTGACAGAAAGTACAATGAAAAATTTCCAAAATCTCATGCTCCACAGTATAGGCAAAGGTGGAGACCAAAAGACCTGGATTGAGGATGGACTTTTCATGTATTGTTACAATATTGTTTTCAGGGCAGGGTACCTATCACTGTTCGGCAATGTGTCTTTAAGGGAGGCCGGGAGCACTGAGAAATCCTTTGAGATGGACAGAATACAATCTGATGAACTGTTTACAGAGTTTCATAAATTTGATCAATACTTCCCCAAACTGGCCTATGGTGTCCAGTCAGCCAGAGAGAGGATTGAGATCAGGAAGCTGCTGAGGCTGTTTTGGAAAACCATGTCATTACAGGTGTTCAAGAATAAGGAGAATCCCAGCGACTGGGTGCGTGAAGAGCAGCAGACCAGCGAGGGACTAGGAAGGAAGGAGTTCATGCAAGAACGATGCATGTTTGTAATGCTCTGGGCATCCCAGGGAAACACAGGGCCTGCTGCCTTTTGGCTACTAATGTACCTCCTGAAGAATCCAGAGGCCATGGCTGCTGTGAGGAGGGAGGTGGACAGGGTTGTGACAGAATCTGGGCAGGAAGTGAGGCGTGGTGGCCCGATCATCAATCTGACCTATGACATGATCCAGAAAAGTCTGATCCTTGACAGTGCTCTTGAGGAGACCCTGAGACTGACTGTTGCGCCCGTTCTCAACAGAGCTGTGATGGAAAACATGAACCTCAAAATGTCTGATGGTCGTGCGTATCAGATTCGACAAGGCGACATAATTTCTCTCTTCCCTTACACTGCTGTTCAAATTGATTCCGAAATCCACCCTGACCCACTTTCTTTCAAATACGACCGCTTTCTTAACCCAGATGGCAGCAAGAAAAAAGATTTTTACAAGAACGGGAAGAAGTTGAGGTACTACACAATGCCGTGGGGAGCTGGTGTCAGTATGTGCCCTGGCCGTTTCTTTGTCATGAATGAGTTGAAGCAGTTTGTGTTTTTCATGATATTATATTTTGACTTTGAGCTGAAGAATCCTAATGAGGAGGTACCTGACATTGATGTCAAGCGATGGGGTTTTGGGGCCATGCAACCCACAAGAGATGTTGGTTTCAGATACAGACTCAGATTTTAAATTACGCATCAGAATTTTGAGTTAAATCTTTGTTTATGGGTGGTAACCTCCATCCAACTTGTGTATGTTATGTTTTCAGGCACCTAATCTAGTACAGTATCTTAAACCTATAATGGTTGCTTCATGGCAGAATCATCTTTAATTAATCAAATGTTAAATAATACATACGCACACTCACACATACACACACACGCACACAGTTGAAATATAAGGAGTAGTATTGCTAACTGCTAAAGAGAGCAAATCTCTGATCCCTGACATCCTGCACAACCCCCTCCCTACCAAACTTTTCCTATAGCTAGTTTTAGTTAAACATATTCAAGATGCCATGATCCCTCATTTATGTTTTCTCATGTCATAACGTACTATATTAATATATTAAATTGCATGTGTGGTGTTAACATAGGCAAATGTTAATATTTGTATTATTGGTAATTGCAATCAAGTTTAGACCAGTCAGACCGCTCTTTCATGAGAAGGGCTTAGTGATCAATATGTAATGGCGCTTGTGAACATGTAACAGGATTACCAGCCAGGGCACAACCTCAGGGGTGGTACAGAGTGGCAGTTATCCGCCTACAATAATGTGCCCTTGGTGATCTATTAACTGAGAAATCTCTGAGCTCATCAGTCAAAGAGAACAGGAGTGAGGAAGGGAGAACAGAATGTTCTGCAGTCAGTATGAAGCAAATATTTACTATTTAGTTTAAACTGTGTGTAATGTGTGATATTTTTGTCATAGGCTATTGTAGTGTCATTGAACCCACTGTTTTTGCTGGAATAAAACACAGTTGAATAAAACAAATAGCGTTATGACGAATTCTTGACATTCTGAGCATCAAATTTCTTGCATTCCGGGGAATTGTGATGCAGCAATTCAGCCTTTTCTACATCAGTTGATTGTAGAAATTCTTAATTTATGTGAAGGAATAAAAAAAAAATTCAGTTATCCGGTGACAATCAAAATATAATGGAATATAATGCAGTTAGTATTGTGGAAAAATATTACTATACCCTTAGAAGGATTATAATTAATATCTTGCCTATTCTATAAGGATGAAAAAAGCGTGGAGCCTTCTGAAGAGAATCTTGCTTCTCAGAAAGGTCATCCGATGTTCTGTGCCACCAGTATGTACTAATATTCAGGCCCGGGGACCAAGGTGACACATGGAGGATTCAGATATTGTCACGCCGCGTCCTGCTACGCGGTCCACTACCTCTATCTAGTGGCTACTTGACGTCAGTGGTCCTTCTCCTGACACACCAGTCTACAATCACCAATTACCATTCCCTACTTCAGCCGGGGATCTCCTATCAGCCGGCGCCACTTCGTCGATACGTCTACCTAGTTAGTATCGGTCCTACAAGCATTCTTGAATATCTGTCTCTAGCCTGACCCCTTGGTAACCATCTATCCTCCTCTCTAGTTCTCCCCCTGCCACCGAAGCCCTGCCTGCCTGACTACCCGCTTGTCGTCGAGCCCCTGACTGTCTGACTGCCTGCCTGTTACCGGACCCCTGCCTGTCTGACTACCCGCCTGCCTACCAATAAATCCTGTTCCCTTTACCCCGTCTCTGTCTTCCTGTGTCCAGCACTTGGGTCCCCACGTTCTGTTCCATAACCGATATAGACAAAGCATATACTGTTTGTGCAGGGACAGAGTACCCCCCTGGTGTGAAGAGCCTGGTGGTGGTGTTGTATATATGTGTCCTAGAAGCTTAACCGTATCTTGGACCTCAGACAACAAAATCAACCCCTGTCCAGACAGAGCTTCACGTCAAGCTCTGTCATCATCACTGTTGAAAGCCCTTGCATTTGCATAATTGGGATCTATGGGATAAATATCTTATCATCTAAGATGTCGTCAAAGAGAATGAAACGGATATCTTATTATTATTAGAAAATTATTATGCACAACAGAATAGCACATTATTATATTTTATGTGTTGGTTATAAATAACTTTACATAATGAACATTGCTTTTATGTTACTTTTTAGTTTGTCAATAGTTATTCAATAACAGAACTCTCTTACTCTTATTTTGAAATCGACCAATCAAACAGTCTGCTTCCTTTGGAGGCATAATTGCATTGGCGGATCAGTGATAAACAGTCAAGATGGATTCCCTGAACCTATCAGAGAAGTGAGGCCCTGATGAAATGAGACCTGGAAGACACACATTTTCTTAATGAGCTCACACATTAGCAGGCGCAGTCAACTCAAAAAAGGGTTTATTTTCTCAACTCATTCAATGCTGACGGGGATGACTGTCATTTACGACAAATTACACTCAAATAATAGCCCTTAAATCTTTTCTACAGCACTTTTGGCGGTCGGGGTAAATAGCTAAATTCCAAGTTGGTCCCATGGATGTATGATTGATGCTTATTCAAGTGTTACACATGTAATATCACAGGAATAAAAAGAAAGAATGGCCACTTGCAACATTTATATATATGATTGGTAACACCATTTTTTATTTAATATCTTTACAATAGATCCTATACATGCATGTGAATTAGTATTCTTACCTTGACTAAAGTCTCATTATCTTTGACAATAGATCCTATACATCTATGTGAATTTGTATTTTTACTTAAAGGTTGGGTATGGGATTTGCGAAACGCCAGCAGATATTGATAATACACAACTCAAATGGTCCTACCCCCTCTCCTTCAACGCTGACTCTGACTCCACCCATTCCAAGTACATGGACGCGCAATAATGCACGAGCACGAACATAGATGCGCGAGAGCGAGCCAGGGTAGCTAGGTTGGAGTTTAGGGTGGTCTTCTAGTGCTAGGTCCAAATGTGGATTAGCTAGTTAGCTAAAGCTCCAGTAGCTACCGGAGGATAACAACAAACAGAAGCTTGCTCTGGGTCACGAGCTTTGAGTACGTGCACGAAGGGGTCACGCGCGGGTGGAGGGGGAGTGCAGTACGACCATTTGATTGACGTACTTACTGTCCAATGCCACTCGGTGGTTCTGGAAATCATTGGCTGGAGTTTTTCGAGCCCTGCCCGTTCCACAGATGATTGACTTGTTTAATTATCATGTCAGTACTTCTAACTCAGTGGCTGTAAGTGGGTTATGATAAGGATTTCAAGTAATTTTGCAAAAATGGCCAAAAAAATAGAATTCCATACCCAAACTTTAATCTCTATGATCTTGTTTAAACGGTTGCATGCAACATTTACACACAACGACTACATTTGTATTGATGACCTACTAGCTTAGCCTTGAGGATGTTTAAGACGGTGCTACAATCTATGAGAACCAAACCTTTCAACATTTTTGCCATGTTGTTGAAACACTTTACATACATGTTAATTATTATTTTTACTTTGACTATAATCGTGTCATCTTTACAATAGATCCTTTACAGACGCGTGAGTAAGTACTTTTACTTTGACTATAGTCATATTATCTTTACATTAGATAGACATGTTACTGTCACTATAATCTTGTATAAACGGTTGCAGGCAACATTTAAACACCTTGACTATGTTGAAGACGGTGCTACAATCTATGACGACAAAACCTTTCAACATTTTGAGCTATGCGGTTGAATCCCTAAAGTAACTAAGTAATCTGTTCAGGTCGCCATGATCACCAACGTCGAGCCTGATGCAGACAGAAGAATCTCCTCTTCTCCATACAGTTCCTTGCATGCAGGCCTTTCTCAGACAGAGTCCCACAGTGGGTCCTGTTGGCGGGACACTCGGCGGGCAAGGAAACATGGTCACCCGCATTCCAGTCAATCCACTGCCAGCGGCCTGCCAGCCAGCGCAGGCCGATCCACACCTCCTCCGTCTGGGTCCAGGCCAACTCTTGCTGGGTAAAGGATAGTTCGTCTTTGTCGTGAAAGCTGAGGAGATCTACACTGGGACGAATAGCCCTGCAGTGTTTGAGAGCCTCCTCCCACGTCTTCTCCTCCGTCATCAACCGCAGTTTGTTATCTTGACAAAGAGCTTTTAACGATTTGTCACACTTGTAGTCGTGCAGATTGTTGCCCTGTATCGTACCGCAGCCGAGATTGTCCTTGTTATCGTCGGCCCAGTCCAAGACACGCAGGGTGTTAATTTTATGATGGTACACCCACTTCCAAACATTGTTTCCCCTCTTTCTGAGACCGACCCAGCAATGATCATCTCCTTCCTCGTCTCTACAAATGTCTGAAAGCCTTGATACATCAAACTCATTCCTTGCGATGGCAAAGAATTTGCAACCAGCATCAAGTGAGCTGTGTGAATCCGAACGATTTTCGAAAGAAATCTCAGCCGAAGAAGTTTTGATCATTCTGATTCGTTCTCTGGAGGCCTCAACAGGCTGTGGTTGGCTGTTGGAGAGAGAGAGAAGGAAGAGGAACAGGTGGCGGCCGCATGTGTTCTCCATGACTCCTCAACACATCTGACCTCCTCTGGTAAAGGCTGTCCGATAAGATGAGAGAAGGAGGGGGAGAGAGATCACGTGACCATAGGCCTATAGAAGACGAATGTGATATTTTAATACATTTCTTTATTTTCCAGAGCTTTTCATGACACTTAACAAGGATTTTAAAACAAACTAAATACCAAATATGTAAAAAGAATACATATATATTCATACAAAATATTATGTATACATTATATATTTTGCAGACTGCTTCCAAAAATAAATAAAGACCAATATTTGTGCGATCAAATGGTCAGATTTCTACGGCAAATAAAAGATGGTGCCCTGATACAGTGGGAGGAAACCAGAGAGGTTACTATTTGTTCCAACATCTGACATAGGAGATGAACAGACAACCCTAATTCAAACTATACATTTTGAAACAAATTCAAATAGTTTGAGAGCATTAAAAAGATGTTCCACTCCACCAGATCGAATGCCGTTACAGCATTGAGTGATCTAGACATTAATCAAACTATTATTAGTCCCCAGCTCTCTGGAATCACTGGAACCTTTTTAGAACATGTTTATTATTAAAAAAATTTATTATGTGCACTGGGTTTTTGTCGACTACTGGGATTGTCTTGTCCTGTATTTTTGTGTTGCGACAAAGGGGGATAACAAATCCATGTATCTATCTATCTTTCCTTTGCAACAGCGATCAATATAACTTGGATCTTCTACACTGTTTGAGACTGACCTTGACGATGATCATCTGCTCAGACACTTCGATACAGGATGTCTCACCGTGAAAGATGCAAAAAGAAAAACGCAAATATCTGCTTTGCATTGTCCCAGAATCTGAGTCCCACAGTGGGTCCCTTTGGCAGGACACTCGGCAGGCAAGCAAACATTGTCACTGGCGGTCCGGTCAATCCACAGCCAGCCTGTCCATGTTTGGAAACAACGGCAGACAAAAAAAAGCAGAAAAGTAAACGATGAATGATATCTGATGTGACAGAAATTGACCATGGTTCGATTCAAATTGAGGTACTCTATTTGAAAAATGGAAAAACCTACTGGCAACCTACACAATAAATACCAGTTCAGACCACCGTAGTTATTCATTTGGTCTCTATCTGCAACTTCACTTGTAGTTGCAGCCAAATTCCACACACTGGACCTTTTAAAGTAGATTACAATTTAATAACCCTACCTGAAAGTGTTTTCACGCTACTGGATTTTCAAACTTCCATACAATACATTGAAAAATATAGATATTTGTTACCAGAGGGAAAACATTAACCTCTTCTTTTCTTGGCCTATTTTTCTTATTTTTTTCCAGAAAATAAAATACCCAAAGTATCTATCCACAACTGCAAGAGCTATAATATGTCATCTTGGTACCAAAATAAAGATTGTTGCGCAAGGGAAATATTCATTCTGGATAGTACTTTGTTAGAGTGAATAAAGATAGAATACAACATAAGTGGAAGAAAAGAAAAGAAAGGTAAGATATACATTTTTGTTGTAAAAAGAAAAGTGGAAGTTCGTTCTTGATTTTATGTGCGTGATTTTTAGTCACAGAGTAGCTTGTGTGGGTACAATTTTGTTATAAAGATTGCTTTTGCTGTGCATGTGCACAGTTATGAAATGAAAGTTCAAAAATTCAACAATAACATGGGTCTTTTGACCTTCCTTGGTAATGTCCCTCAAAGCCGAAGAACTTCTGAACAACACTGAAAGGACTCGCTGTCAGAGGATATATTTCGACCACTCTCTGACCGTCCCAACGGTCTTACTACGAATGATGCCATTTAGCTACCCGTCGCGAGATCCTTATATCAAAAATATCACATGTGACTGACTGGAGGCAGGTCCCCCTGCATAAAGCGGATGCGAGGACATGGGTCTTCCTCGTTTGCCTTCCCCCTTCGGTTCATGAGACCCGGTAAGTATGAACTTGGGAGATCTACAATCCATCATGTTAATCGTGCAGGTGCCTTGAGCCCCTGAGGATTGCTTAAAGTTTTCCTGTGGAAGTTTAAGTTTCTAACCTGTTTTTGAGTTGTTGTTACCCCAGATGTTTGTGTGTATGGTTGATGGTTTAAGTTGATTATTATAACCTGATATAACACAAGGCTGTGTTATAACTAAGTGATAGGCTGACTCCCCTCTGCGGCAGCAGTCGGTGTTTCGCCCAAAAATAAAAATAAAGTTACATTGTTTAAAAGACCCTAAATGAGCTTGGCTCATGGTCATTATCTCTCATTTCTGATCATAGGGTTGTATGTAAATCAGTACCGGTAGGCCTACCACCTGCATTGCAGGGGTGTTGTGTCTGTTTTCCACCTGCCATAGTAGCCACTGTTCGCAGGAGGTTGGGTGACTGTGTCACAGGCTCAAGCATACTTGCTAGTCTTGTGGTATAGGGTGGCGTAGGTTTCCTGATTGCCCAGGGTGGCATCCCAGATTTGCCATTTTTGTGGAGCAGCCATGGACTCACATGAAGGCCACCATGAGTGCCCGGAGTGTCTATGCAGAGCTCATCTCTTTGGAGTTATCAATAACCCCTTGCCCCGCCGCCCTTGACTTGCCTCTCGAGGAAAGGGCATCTCCCTCACACAGGAACGTGAGTGAGAGGTAAAAAAAACACTTGCGTCACACACTCACCAACCAATCCCACACGACATCTAGGTGCGGAAGGGAGGGAACTCATTTTCAAGTTTCTTTACGGTTTGCAGCGCTTGCCGGCTCAGTGTAGCATAAAGTGTATCCTATGCCAATTCAATCGACAAATGAAACATGGAAGCGGACGACCAGCTGGTTCCTAAAATAACTAATAAGGGATCAGTGATGTGGCAGCTTTTTAGATATCGAGAGGAGAAGGTGGAGCAAAACACGCCAATGCTTGTAACGTCTTGTCTGATCTGATGTCGTCATGGTTACCAGCTGCAAGCTCCGCAACAGTTACACACACAATCGGAATACAAGGGGCTCCCTCGTCTTATGCTACTTCTCTAGCTATAAGTTAGCCTCGGAAAACATCTTTGTTTTACCCTACTTCAAGCAACCATAAAGAGTTAACTGTGACGTGTCTGCGTGGTTTGTTGGGGATATCTATCTGTCGACCCCGGCAAGGCGCTGGGGGTAGAGGGCAGCAGACCTACAATTCCTAAATAAATTAATTCAATGGGCTCAAAAATATCGAACACATTGTGATGTGTAAATAACATTTGTTTATAATATTTTAGTTTAATTCATTGCAATGGCCTCCATACGTATAAAGAAAATGCTGCCTAAATTAGTTATTTGTGTAAAATATTTTTAGAAGATTCAGCCTTAATATTTATAAGCCTATCTCGCTCTCGCTCTCCCTCTCTCTCTCTCAATGTTCGGAGCTGCTCAGTTTTATATTGCCCCTTTTTTGTAATTTTGAAGATTGTTTTTGCAATTTGTGCTTTGTTTGAATTTTTTTTTTTTCTTATTTCAACTCAATTGTGATTAATCACTAACATGAAAATGTAAAAAGTTTTGATGGAATCCACCTGGGAAGTCAACCAAGAATGGTAGGATAGTCTGCAGGGATTGTAGTGAAAACAATAAAGGGTAAAAGTGCGATTTCATGGGGTCCTTTAATCTCATTTGAGAGTTGCTTGCTTCAAATAAATTGATATTGTTTCTTCAACATGACATCGCACCAATCATGACATTTGAATCTGTCAGAAGGCAGAAATATTTTTTCATTTATTTATTTTTGATAGGATTCATAGGAAGCAGTTGTGATTATATTTATATTATTTTTAGTATGAATATATATCTTATCTTTTTACATATTTGGTTTAAAGTTGGTTTTAAAATGCAAGTCAAGAAAAGGTCTGGAAAATAAACAAATGTGTTATAATGCCACATAACTCCTCTCTAGGCCTATAATGGTCATGTGATGTCTTTCCCCCTCCCTCTCTCATCTTATCTGACAGCCTTTACCAGAGGAGGTCAGATGTGTTGCGGAGTCATGGAGAACACATGCAGCCATTACCTGTGCCTCTTCCTTCTCTCTCTCTCCACCAGCCCATCACTGCCTGTCGAGGCCTCCAGAGAACGCCTCAGATTGGTCAGCGTTTCTTCATCTGAGATTCGGCCTGCTTACGGCACGCCAGACACTGGCAGAGAATGCAAAAACTTAGCCATCGCGAGGAATGAGCTTGATGTATCATGGCTTTCAGACATTTGTGGAGAAGAGGAAGGAGATGATCATTGCTGGGTCGGTCTCAGAGAGGCAGGGAAGAATGTTTGGAAGTGGCTGAACAGTGATAAGATTACCTCCCTGCCTGTCTTGACCTGGGAAGATACAGTGTACCAAAAGTACAGTAGTGATGTTCTCCGCTGCGGTACAGTACAGGGCGACAAGCTGCACGGCTCCAAGTGTGACAAGTCCTTAAAAGCTCTTTGTCAGCGTAACTACCTTTGGTTGGTGATGGAGGAGAAGACGTGGGAGGAGGCTCTCCAACATTGCAGGGCTCTTCCAAAAAATGCGGATCTCCTCAGCTTCCACGACGAAGAAGAACTATCCTTCACCAAGGTTGAGTTGGCCTGGACCCAGGTGGAGGAGGTGTGGATTGGCCTGCGCTGGCTTGCGAGACGCTGGTTGTGGATGGACCAGGCCGCCAGTGGCAATATTTCCTTGCCCAAGTGTCCCGCCAACGGGACCCACTGTGGGATTCTGTCTCGGAAAGGCCTGCTTGCAAGGAACTGTATGGAGAAGAGAAGATTCTTCTGTCTGAGAGAGGCTCAACCTTGATCATGGCGACCTCATCAGATGCTTATAGTTACTTTAAGGATTCAACAGCATAGCTGAAAATGTTGAAAGGTTTTGTGGTCATAGATTGTAGCTCGATCTTAAACATCCTCAAGGCTAAGCTAGTAGGTCATCAGTACAAATTGAGTCATTGTGTTTAAATGTTGTCTGTAACCGATTGTTGTCTGCGTTTCCTTCAAGGCCGCCAAGGCCTTGTGCCCCCCCTGGTGATTGACGTGATAGACGGCCGGACAGTTGTCTGTCCGTACTAGAACATGCTTGCCCTGTATAAATGGAAGAAGGGCTCTCAGGCCAAGGTGTTTCGCTCTGAGCTCCAGGACATTGATGTGTTCTTTGTCCCACAGGTGTTCCGAAAGGCCTCTCACAGTTCGACCCTTCCAGACTGCTTCCCAGCATCTCTGGGAGGCATCTGTGGACACGAGCATCCACCTTGAAGGTACCCTGCCCAGGAGAACTCCCTGTGTGAACAAGCTGACGTCCCTCCAGGGTAGCAAGGCTTGCAAGCATGATTGGGTCACCCCGAGTTTCCTGTGCCTCTGTGGGTGAAGGTTGAAATCATTCAGCCAACACTGCAAGGGTCGGGCCCTGAGAAGGCCCAGTTTGAACCATTACTACAGCAGATAGTAACCCCTGCTTCTATACGCCTGCCTCAGCAAAAAGCGCAGAGGACTGCCAGGATCACGACTACTCTCTGAGGGTGAAGGACACCCTCATTGTGTGAGAGTGTAGGCAGAGTCCTAAAAAGGATGTTTCCTGCCTTGGATTCAGGTCGCTCTTTTTCAAGTTGACCTGGAAGCTGAGAGACTGAATGTGGGACAGTATCAACTCTGTATCCTTTACGACTTGCTGCCGGGATGATATACATAATAGCCAGTCGTCGAGGTAGGGCATCATTCTTAAACCACATATAGGGTTAGGGTTAGGGTCCCCAAGGGGGACAGGGAGAGGCCAAATGGAAGGACCTGAAATTGATAGGCTTGTCTAGGGCTGCGCGATATGGGAAAAAATGAATATCCCGATACATTTTCTCCATTTCACGATATACCATATATATCTTGATATTTTGAAATCTCCTTTAAAACATATATGTAGACATATATAAAGAATGTCTTATCAGTGGAATGGTGGATAGCAATTGCAGGAAGAAACGGAAATGAATGTGGACCTGAATAATAATACATCTATAAGTGCTATAGATATATAAATAAAGTTGGGTCATTACTGTTCAAATGATTCCTCAAAAGCAAACACATATATGAATATCTGCTGTGCCTTCTGACAGATTCAAACGTCATGATTTGGATACAAGAGCACGCCTCTGAAGAAAGATCAAGAAAACCAAATAACACTCAAATGAATTAAACAGATTTAAATAGTGAAATAAAAAAGGAAACTCAAATAAGATCCAACCAAATGAAGTAGCCTAATGCTAAACGCTAGCTTCCATTGCCGCGTGTACGTGACGCCTACACAGAGCCCTCGGCTGTAGACAGACCGTTGCCATTCTCACTCGCCCAACAGTTTATTCGATAGTTGTTTTTGCGGCAGGCTACAGCCCACAGTAGCCTGTGCATTAATTAGAATATAAATCGCCGTAAAACCCCAGTTCCGTCTACTGGCATTATTACAGAGGGACGCTACAATATGTCTTGTTTGTTTAATTTCACTTCGTTGTGTTACGAATGTGTTCTTTTTTTTAGGTCTTGGTCATGTTTTCCAAATAACAAGCCAGGGATGACTAAAGTTCTTCTGGCCCGGCTGCTCAACAGAAGAAGGGCCTTCAGAGAGGGGAACAGGGACGAGCTGAAGGTGCAGCTCAAAGCAAGCATCGATGCCTAAAGGAGGAAGACAGAGGCCTAGTACCAACAAGACAAAGTGCCAAAAACAAGCATCCAAACATCAACACACGCTGGGGTTAGATATAAACGTTCTAAAAGCTTCACAACATCAACAACAACATCAACATCAAAATCAACCACTGGCCAGTCAGAGCTCCACATCGAGATGAATGATCAATACCAATAATCGATGTGATAACTAGGTTCCGGTCTATGAATGCAGATCTACAGTATGGACGCATAAGAGGAATGTGTTCTTAAAGGTAAATGATGGAAGATAACTGAATTTGATTGGTTAATCAAATTTATTTACAGGCAAATTGATGTGACCTATTTGCAAATCGGAAATATCTACTAGCACCCTACACAATACAGACCAGTCCAGACCACTGTATTTATTAATTTGGTCTCTATCTGCAACTTCACTTTTAATTGTGTCTAAATTCTACACACTGCACCTTTTTCAGTGGCAATATTGAAGATTTGAATGTGAATAAATGTCCCTACCTATCGCAAATGAGGTAACACAAAGGTGATTGAGCCTATAATAATAAATAATGGATATTGGATAATAAATCCATGTATCCATCTATCTATTATTTGCAATGACAATCAATAAAACTTGGATCTTCTCCAAAGTTTGAGACTGACCTTGAAGATGATCCTCTGCTCAGACACATCATAGACGGGATGTCACACCTTGAAAGATGCACAAAGAAAAATGCAAATATCTGCTTTGCATTGTCCCGGAATCGGATATACCTGTCTGGATACAGCGGCAGACAAAAAAAACAACCTTCATACTCAAGACAAACTACACATTCCTTGTCACTTTTTGGGAATTGGTTTACAAATATAAATCACCATCACTAATATACAGGTTGTAAATCTATAGTGCTGTAAAAGCTAATATTCGAGAGCTAAAGCTTGAGTATAATTTGTAAGAAGGGTTACATAGCCATGGTTGTTAAGTTTAAAAATCTTGCCCCATTCTTTTCTTCTTTTCTGCATTCCTTTAAAACTGCTGAAATATGAACCAGACTAGAGCATCTGTAAATGGAGTAGCTGAAAAATCACTAACAGGTGTTTGTGTGTGTGTGTGTGTGTGTGTGTGTGTGTGCGTGTGTGTGTGTGTGTGTGTGTGTGCGTGTGCGTGTGCGTGTGCGTGTGTGTGTGTGTGTGTGTGTGTGTGTGTGTGTGTGTGTGTGTGTGTGTGTGTGTGTGTGTGTGTGTGTGCAATAACTAACACTATAATCACGGGCATTAATAATCAATATTCTCATTGTCGCAAATCATCATCGAAGATGAAAGTTAGTCTTCCATTGATTGCTTCTTACAAAAGCAGTCCTTCCAGTCACAATAAGGGGGAAACGGTCGGACATTCAACAACCAGCCTCTACAGCAGAATATAAAATAACAGACAGACAGATGAAGTCATAGGAAGACAGAATTGCGGACCATAGGCCAGTGGACATGGGGGATTCTGTATCCAAACCTCCTTGCTTCTGATTGGTTCTGCAGAACACAATGTGAGCTTGTGAGAGCAGTTCTGTCTCAGGAGGCTAGCACAACATGTGTTTATGCTAGCTTTCGCCACTAGAGGGTGCACAATCACGTGTCATCTGGTGTGCAAGGACCACAGAAACCCTATACCATATTACCGACTGAAGCCCAGCTGCTGTGCTCTGCCTCTAAATTTAACCTGGCTTGTGATCGGTTGGCAGCAAGACCCGGACAGCCATGTTTGGGAATGGGCAGGGGGTTGAGGATACTGGTCTCGAGACTTTCATTTACTCACACTTGGGTGGACTCACTGAGGACTTTACCAACAAGGTATACACACACACACACACACACACACACACACACACACACACACACACACACACACACACACACACACACACACACATACACACACACACACACACACACACACACACACACACACACACACACACACACACACACACACACACACACACAAACACTCAGACATACAGACACACACACAGACACACACATAGATACACAAACACACACACACACACACACACACACACAAACACACACACACACACACACACACACACACACATACACACACACATAAAAACACACACATGTGTATCTTTGCATACATGGCACCCACGTCCAATAGTCAGTCCATATAGGTTTTCTGTACTACAGGCTCTCATTTCATCAAATACAGTATGGTTGTTCTTCTGACTGGTTGAGTGTCTTCTTGTTCTCTGTATCCTCAACCTCCCATTTCTCGGTCTGGATCTGAAAGGTTGGGAGCCTGTGTGGACAGAGTTCCCTGTTTAAATGTGCCGGCTCTTTCCCTCCGTAAGAGGGGCCGGTCCAGTCGGAGGCCGTCCCCTCTCGGAGGCCTATTTGTTTTCCTCTGTGGAGCTCCGGGCTGGTCCTCCCGGGGCCATAAGAGACCAACAGAGACCCACCGAGAGGCTGGTCGTGTCCCGGGACGGGGTGATGTCACTTAGCAGGGGTCAACGGTCGCTTTGGGCATGCATGTCGATGTAGGTCTTGAATGTTGTTAGGTCTAGTTAATTGTTTTTTTCCTGGGATGAAGAGCGAGTCAGGTGTAACTGGCATTGCCCTCATAGAGCACCAGAAATTGTCATTGCCATTTTTCGCCGAACCTTGACCTTTGGTAGTTCAACCCCAAGGAGCAGCACAAAAAGAAGCCTAAACATGAGTATCTAAACGTGTGTGTACCCGCCCCCCAGCCAGATGTCTCTCTCGGAGATCACCCCCACGCTGTTCCTGAGCGGCGCCGATGGATCCCTGAACCAGCCGCTGCTCCGCCGCAAGTGCATCACGCTCATCGTCAACGCCACCGTCACGCACCCGTGCGCCGCCTACCCGGGCGTGGAGTGCGTCCGCGTGGCCGTCTGCGACCTGCCCACCGCCCGGCTGGCCGACCACTTTGAGCGGGTGGCCGAGCGTATCCACGGCAACAAAACGGGCGGCACGTTGGTGCACTGTGTGGCGGGCATGAGCCGCTCGCCGGCGCTGGTCATGGCCTACCTGATGCGCTACCGCGGCGCCACGCTGCGGCGGGCGCACGCCTGGGTGCGCGAGAGCCGGCCGTGCGTGCGCCTCAACGCGGGCTTCTGGGAGCAGCTGCTGCGCTACGAGCGTCGGCTGTACGGGGAGAACACGGTGAGGGTGCTGGCCCCGCTGGACGACAGGGCTCCGCCGCCACCGCCGGCCACCCCGAGGCCGACGCGGTCGCAGCGGGAGGCGGCGCCGACCTACGGGCCGCCCCGGGCCGGGCCGGTTCTGGCCAGGCCGCAGAGGAGGACGGACGCTAGCAAGTCGACGCGTGGCGGCGGCGCTAGGAACCCTCAGGTGTTGAACAGGTTCATAACGACGTTGTGAACCGGTTCATCACCTGAGGCCCGGGCTGGGAGCCCGGAGCTGAGGTGCGGACGAGGACTCCTGGCCGTGTTCCGGTGGATTCCGAGGGAACACGTGGTCGGGGTCTGTGGGAGGGGGGGGAGGTCCTACACACTCGGAGGATGTGTTGTAGCCAGCGGCGAAAGCGTCGTCGGGGTGACGCAGAATAGCAGCCAGCATTCGCATGGCGGTGCCATCAGGTTGTAGGGAGGTGCGCGGGGGAGTTGGGCTTATGGGGAGGGGCGGGGGGGATTTGCCCCTTACTTGTGGTACCAAAAACACATCCTGCCTATCCAAGGCCAGAGAAAAACAAGCGGTTACCTGACTGTGCTGGTTAATGTCTTTATTGTAACTTT
>NC_079419.1:14821989-14909489 GCF_026213295.1 Gadus chalcogrammus | reverse complement strand
GCTCCAGCGTGGTGGGTCAGGCTCAGTGCGAGGAGCTGCTGAGCTGCTGCACCAAGCTGACCACCATCAGAGACGTGCTGGCCAGGAGACACATGAAGGTGGCCTTCTTCGGCAGGTCAGGGAGTCAGGCGTTCCCCTCTGCTGTTGCAATTGGTCAAAGGCTGGCAGTTGTTGCCCACTTTGCTTAGGCTATGGTTCAAAGGTCATCTTTTTATGAGCGTCATTCACTGTGACCGTCCTTTCTTCATCCTCTTTTAAATCCGAATTTTGATTGGAATTTCAGTTTAAATTTAAATAAAGATTGAAACATATTTTTGCATTGACATTTTAATTACAAATGTGTTTCAATTAAATTAACTTAAAAAGTACATAAACATTTACATTGAAATTATAGAACAATACATCGTTAGAAAATCAAGGAGAAAATACAGAATTGGGTATAGCTGTTTCAGGGCCAGTAGCTGATCTCTGATTGGCTGTTTCTGGGCCAGTAGCTGAGCTCTGATTGGCTGTTTCAGGGCCAGTAGCTGAGCTCTGATTGGCTGTTTCAGGGCCAGTAGCTGAGCTCTGACTGGTTGTCCCTCCAGGACCAGCAACGGTAAGAGTACGGTGATCAACGCCATGCTGCGTGACCGCGTGCTGCCCACGGGCATCGGCCACACCACCAACTGCTTCCTGAGGGTGGAGGGCACGGACGGGGAGGAGCCCTACCTCACCACCGAGGCCTCCGCCGAGAGGAGGAGCCTGCAGGTACAGGGGCCCATGGCGGGCGCTAGGACCCCCGCACTGGGGGTCTGGAGCTGCTGGAAGGACTGGGCTGTCATAGGGAGCTGGTTTGGGGTTCTCTCATGGTGACCGTGTCTCCTCTCTCCCCCTCTCTCTGCCCTCCTCATTCTCTCCCGTCCTCTCTTCTCCTAATCTTTTTCCAATCCCTCTCCTCCCGTTCTCCTATCTCCCCCTCCTCTCCTCCCCCTCCTCTCTCCTCCCCCTCCTCCTCCCTCTCTCCTCCCCCTCCCCCTCCTCTCTCCTCCCTCCCTCCCTCCCCCTCCCCCTCCTCCCCCTCCTCCCCCTCCTCTCTCCTCCCTCTCCTCCCCCTCCTCTCTCCTCCCCCTCCTCCCTCTCCCCCCCCTCCCCTCTCCTCTGTCTCTCAGACCGTGAACCACCTCGCCCATGCGCTCCACATGGATCCTACGTTAGACTCTGGCAGTCTGGTCAAAGTGTTCTGGCCCAAGGGCCGCTGCACCCTGCTCAGAGACGACCTGGTTCTCATGGACAGGTGGACACACACACGCACACGCACGCACACACACACACACACACACACACACACAGACAGACAGGCACACATCACGCATTACACACGCACACACACGCACACACACACACACACATGCCCACACAACACGGAATGCACACACACGCACACACATACCCACAAACACACATACCCATAAACACACAGCTACTTCCTGTACAAACACTGAAACTACACTACATCCACCTATAGTACACTCACACTCACACACACACACACACACACACACACACACACACACACACACACACACACAAACCCTAGATGAAGCGCCATTATGTTGTGTGTGGTTGTGATGGTATAGCCCTGGAACGGACGTGACGGAGGAGCTGGACAGCTGGATCGACAAGTTCTGTTTGGACGCAGACGTCTTCGTCCTGGTGGGGAACGCAGAGTCCACCCTGATGAACACGGTAGCACACACCTATACACACACACTCACAGTACTATACACACACAGACACACACACACATAACTAAACACACACACACACACACACACACACACACGATCGATATACATACACACAGTACTATACACACAGACATACACACACATATACACAACCAGTACTATACACGAAGACATGCACACACACATACACAAACAAACACACTCAATGTCCCTCTGTGCGCAGGAGAAGCTGTTCTTCCACAAGGTGAGCGAGCGGATCTCCAAACCCAACATCTTCATCCTCCACAACCGCTGGGACGCCTCGGTCACGGAGCCCGACCACGTAGAGGAGGTAGGTATGAGGCCGCCCCCCCCAGACCCCCGTCAGACCCCCGTCAGACCCCGCCAGACCCCCGTCAGACCCCCGTCAGACCCCCGTCAGACCCCCGTCAGACCCCTATCAGACCCCCGTCAGTCCCCCGTCAGAACCCCGTCAGACCCCCATCAGACCGCCCTGGTGGCCGGTGGACCTTAGGCCCAATGCACATGGTGCTTTGCCCTCAGACCGCCTACAGCCGGTCTGAGGCCTGAGGTCTGGTCCTAGGCGGGTGGGGGTTCTGGTTCTTGTGCTCCAGGTGAGGAAGCAGCACCTGGACCGCGGGGCCAGCTTCCTGGCGGAGGAGCTGAGGGTGGTGAGCCTGGAGGAGGCGCCCGGACGGATCTTCTTCGTCTCCGCCAAGGAGGTGTTGTACTCCAGGATGCACCGCGCCCAGGGAATGCCGGAGACGGGTGAGACGGGTGGAGATGGGTGAGACGGGTGGAGATGGGTCAGACAGGAGGAGGGTTGCGGTGACCCCGGTCCTGGACTGGCTGCTCAGCAGCTTGAGGAGGGAGGCTCACCGTGTGTCTCCTGCAGGGGGCGCTCTGGCCGAGGGCTTCCACGAGAGACTCAAAGAGTTCCAGAGCTTTGAGCGGACGTTCGAGGTACGGAGCTCATGGGGAAATCAACCACCCATAATAACCACTATTGTAATTAAAGTAATTATTATCACTTCTTATCGTTGCTTGTTCAGATTGGATTTGCATGCTTGGTTTGTTAAAAGCATCCGCTAAACCACTCTCTGCAATGTAACACCGTGTTAGCCGTCAGGGAGGTGTCTTCCTCTCAAACAGAACCAACAGTTGAACCCGGTGTGTTCTCTTGTCCACATGACCTTGGCCCTGCAGGAGTTCATCTCCCAGTCGGCCGTGAAGACCAAGTTTGGCCAGCACACGGTGCGCGCGGGGCAGATCACCCAGGCCGTCAGGGACGCCATGGACGCCGTTAACATTTCCGCTGCAGACAGGAAGTGAGTGCGTCTGACTCTGTGTTGCCTGGCTCCCGTTCGTCCATCCATCCCCCAGTCTTCGATAAACAGCATGCCAGAGAAACACATATGTCCTATCGAGAGAAGTCATCTCAGCAACCCTTGAGACCTCTCGATGGAGGAAATTCAGTTACTGAAATAGAGGAAACAATTCAAGTGACATGATGATGATATTACAGTAGCTCGTCATTTGGACTCCTGGCGCAAAGGTACCGGGTTTGATCCCTGATCCAGGTCCGGTGAACGCATTGCTCAGCCTTGACCTCTGACCCCTGAACTCTGACCTCCGACCCCTGCGGTAGGATATGCTGCCTTGAGGAGCGGGAGGATCTGCGGGACCGCCTGGACTTCGTCCGAGGTCAGATGGGTCGTCTGAGCTCCAGCCTCCGGGACCAGATCAGCACCCTGAGCGAGGACGTGGCCGCCCGGGTGAGTCCGGCCGGACCCCCGGGTCGGACCCCGGGGGTCCCCCCCATGTAGGCCCCCCAACTGGGGACGGCTGGTTTATTCAGTGTACTGATTAACTGGCATTTTTTGTTTCCTACGGTTTGTGAAAAGGCTTAACCGAAAAAATGTGATTTATAGAAGTTCTTTACTATATTTTTTTTCCCTTAAATAGCAAGTGAACCTGCGGTTACAGCTGGGATGAAATGTGTTTTGTGACTTCTGGGAAGGAGGATGCATGTTATGAGCCATGGTAACATTTGTTAATACATTTTTTTGTATCGTGTAAAAACGTGTGTTAAGCGTTATGTATAATTTGTAATGAACTATTGTATAGGAAATTCACAATGAGAAGCTTAACCCTCACTCGGCCGCGGACATCAAAGAGAAATCGCTGCTCAGGCTGAGCTCAACACATCTACATACACCGTAGCTTTATACTATAGTCGTCCAGGACTCCTGACCCTCTAGCGACGAGAACGAGATCCACGCATCCCCACATCGCAAGCCCTTACACTGTAGGTGTCTGAGCAGCATAACCCTCTCTCCGACGCTGTATGCAACTGCTAACTATGGAAACCGTTCACAAATGTGAGATTTTACGTTAACTTCAAGTTGTCTGCGCATTGTCAACATGAATACAACGTGTAATTGACATGTTCAAAACAACACATTTTTTAAACAGTTAAACAGGCTTTTTATGCCAGAAAGAGCTCTACACGTCCACACACGCCTCGCCTCCATGGTCCCTTGTTTGTGTCGTTGAATAGTATTTCCCTCCTGATTTGGCTAAATTAAGGTATTTTTTCAGTAGCAGTGATTAAATTACATTATTATTTTGACAATCAAAAAGTCAACCACCTTATTCCAGCAGCACCTGTGACAGACACATGCAGGTGTCTGTAGCACCAAGAGATGAGCATGCAGAAGGCAGGTAACCTCAGCAACAGTGTTTTCCTTCCTTATGGGAAGAGAAGGCCCTGGTGGCAGCTGGCCATCCCAGATGACCTACTTCATCACAATAAATATGGTTCCCATTTATAAAGCAGGGTTTGACCAGGTCAGACCCGATCACAACCCCACCGGTCACACCCCCATATATACCCTCAACGTCTGACCTTTGACCTTTATGCACTGATTCCTGCTGTAGGTGGCGGCGGCCATGTTGGATCAGATCCGGAGTCTGGCGGTGCTGGTGGAGGAGTTCCGGTCGGACTTCAACCCCACTCCCGACACCCTGGCCCTCTACAAGGCTGTACGTCCGGTCCTCAGAACCCCTAACACAAACATGGGCTCTAAAACTGCTCACACACACATGGGCTTCAGGGATGGCTCACACACCTGGGCTTGAGGATGGCTCACACACACATGAGCTTCACATCTAGCCGTAGAAAATAAAAGTCCTGCAATTTCTGTGGTCTGACCCCTTATACTAATGTATTAATAATAATAATAATAATAATAATAGATGCTATCCATTGGTGAGTCAATCATAAATAGTGCGCTACAGTATAGTTAGTAAAACAGTAATCAAATTAGACTGCCTGCTTCTTCAACCATAGCCTGCAGAGCTTTTAACGCACACAAATGCATAAACGCACGCACACACACACGCAGAGTCACAATCATGAGGCAGCTGAGAGGCTTAATGACTTAGGGAGTATTGAGGTCAACAGTCAGTGTGTGTGTGTGTGTTCAGGTCTTTGAGCGCTAATCGTTTCCTCTCTCCTCCTCCCTGTCTTCTGCCCTTCTTCCTTCCTCTCTGGCCTTCTCCTCCTCGGTCCCCCTAACCTCCTCTCCTCGCTCTCCTCCTCCTCCTCCTCCCCTCTCCTCCTTCTCCACCTCACCTCACCTCCTGCTCCCATTTGTTCCTCCCCTCTCCCCTCCTCCTCCTACTACTCCCCCTCCTCCTCCTCCTCCTCCTCTAGAAACTGGTGTCCCATGTGGAGGAGAGGATGGTGAGCTCCTTGTCGTACCGCTGCTCCCCAGGAGTCGGCCATGACGTCCGGGCGACCCAGACCAGCATGATGGGTCCGCCTGCCCTCCTTTAAGTAGCCCTGCACTAGCAACGGCCTGATCACAAAATAAAAGTCCTGCTGCGGGTGGCTTACACACATGCACTGACCTCAGCCGGCGTCAGCGGTGCATCTGGCTTCATGCTAATCAGAATCCGTCTGTTCCGCGTTATGTTAATCTGAAAAACCAGGGTGGGCGGGGGGGAACTGCCGAGAGGGCTTTTATTTTGGTTAATCCGTCCGCTCAGAGAGGGCTTTTATTTTGGTGTATCTGTTATTTTTATTTTGGTGAATCAGTCCGCTCGGAGAAGGCTTTATTTTGATAAATCCGTCCGCTCTGAGAGGCCATTTATTTTGATGATTCGGTCCGCTCGGAGAGGGCTTTTATTTTGGTGAACCGGTCCGCTCGGGAGGCCTTTTATTGTGGTGTGTGTGTGTTTGAGCAGAGAGCGTGCGCCCGCTGCTGTCCCTGGACGCCCAGGAGCACTTCCAGCTGCCGGGCTCCAGGCCCGACCTGCTCCTGGACCTGAACCTGGCCCAGCTCTGTGGAGACTTCCAGGAGGACATCCGCTTCCGCTTCTCTCTGGGCTGGACCGCCCTGGTCACCCGGTTCATCGGCCCCGTCAACGCCAAGAGGGCGCTGGCCGGCGTGGACCCCAGGATCCAGGTGGGCCCCCTACCCACGTAGTGAGTACTACACAGTACTCATTATGTGGTTAGTACTGTGTAATACTAGCTACATAGAGAGTACTGCACAGTACTCACTATGTGGTTAGGACTGTGTAATACTAACTACATAGTGAGTACTACATACAGTACTCATTATGTGGTTAGTACTGTGTAATACTAATTACATAGTTAGTACCAACTAGTTATTTTAGAATAGTAGGAGTCAATTATTTTCTTTTTTAGCCGTACCTATGATTCAGGCTCATAAGATCCCTTTGACCTTCGACCTCCAGCGGCATCATCTGTCAGCAGCTGTGACCCTCCCTCTCTCTCTCCCTCCCTCCCTCCCTCCCTCCCTCCGCTGAGCAGAACATGGTGCAGGAAGGAGCCAACCTGAAGGATGAGATGGTGGTCTCCATAGCGACGGGCCTGGTGTCGGTGACCTCTCGCGCCTCCATGACGGTGATAGTCATCGGTGGGGTGGTGAGTACAGGGTTTTACTTTATTAACTCTGTTATGACGACGTGACGTTATCTAAAAACATGAAACATCGACGAACAGGAATAATCATCACCTGCCTTCCACATTCTAGACAAACTAAAATAAATACTAGATGCTGAATTAACCTAATATAACCTAAGATAATAGAACTAAATTAGGATTGCGCGCTACATTAAATGAGGCTCACCTAAAGTACGATATCCTAAGCATAAGCTTGTTTACACTAAATTAAGATAAGCTCAATTAAACAAACCGAAGCAGCACCACAATGATCCAAGGTGATAAACTAACCTGGCTGCTTGGTGGCAGGTGTGGCGCTCGGTGGGCTGGCGTCTCATCGCGCTGTCCCTGTCGCTCTACGGCCTGCTCTACCTGTACGAGAAGCTCACCTGGACGGAGCTGTCCCGGGAGCGCGCTCTGAAGCGCCAGTTCGTGGAGCACGCCTCCCAGCGGCTGCGGGCCCTCGTCCCCGTGGCCAGCCACGGCTGCAGCCAGCAGGTCCACTCGTGAGTCGCCTTCGACGTCGCCTCCTGCTGTCTCACGCTGTAGGGCCGAGGTCATAGCCGGTGATGGCAGACACCGGGAGCGGCGGTAGTTTCACAATGAGTATATAACTATAGCTAAAGTATACAACATATACTCTTAGTATATAACTAGGAGTATATGTCACTTGATACGCACATAATGTAGTCCTCTTGCCGATACCCGACACACAAGCACACACACATACCCGTCCACAACTCACACACACGACTCTCTTTTGACTCATGACTTCATGTTTCCTTTCCCATTGGTCTCATTACTTCCTGTTCCGGGTGTCTTTTCATCCAATCGGTGGGCTGGATCAGCCACCTGATGTCGGTCTTCAGCCGCCTGAGTCAGCGTGTGGATCTGAGCGAGGCGGAGCTGGAGGAGCAGATCCGCCTGCTCACCTTCAAGATCCAGCAGCTGGAGAGTGTCCAGCGCCGCTCCAAGGTCCTCAGGTCCGTCCAACCACCGCAGGAACTTCTTAAGTCACTCAGTTTAGCTAGCTGTAGCAGCAGCTTGTACCCAAAGCTACTTACGTTCAGGTACAGCGCATTTTTTTGTCTAGCACTATTGCACACTAATGTTCGAAAAAGTGCGATATATATAAAAGTATATTGCTGGTCCTACCTGGTTTGAGCTGACTTGGTTTAAGGTGGTTCCAGCCGACTTAAGCTGGTTTAATGTGGTTTGAGCTGGATTAAGGTGGTTTGAGCTGACTTGAGCTGGTTGAAGGGGGTTTAAACTGACATGAGTGGGTTTAATTTGGTTTAATGTGGTTTGAGCTGGATTGAGGTGGTTTCAGCTGACTTGAGCTGGTTTAAGGGGGTTTGAACTGACTTTATCTGGTTACACTGAAGTGTGTTTCACGGTTTGTGTTTGACAGGAACAGAGCCACTGAACTGCAAGGCCACCTGGATGTTTTCTCAGCTCAGTACCTCCACGGCTGAACCACAACCAGACCAACACAACCGCTGGACTAGACACAAGAATCTAGATGGACTCCAATCCAAGACTCCTCCTAGTAAAATCCATGCCTAAATTCTTCTCCAGATGCGAATGAGTGGCATTAGTCCAATTTTTTAAATGTTGTCCCCAAAAGCACACTGTGTATTATTGTGTGTGTGTCAGTAACTGGAGTCAGAAAATTCTCAGAGGTGGGATAAGAATAACTGAGCATTACATAACATCAAAAGGTCGAAATATTTTTTTTTCGTTTTTATCCAACAAAGAGGACTTAAAATCTACTGCAGACAGTTGTGGGTGGGATCAAACTTAAGGTTCTTTGCCTGACACCCGGTGGCACAGCAAGCTTCAAACAGTCTTTCATTTTTGGACTGCATATCTGCAAATCTGAAAGCGACACCCCAGGTCAAAGTTAAAATAACTCAAACTTTGAAGCGAGTCCCCTCTACTGTACCGCGTTTGCTAGGGCAGGGTGCATGGCCCCCTCACCTCTCTGCCTGTGATGCTTTCACTGCAGGGAAACAATGGAGTGGGCTTTGCACCACGTCTCAAGTGGGCAGGCCTCCAACACCTACTCCTCAGAGACGTCCCAATACACTGTCTTGTGAAGCTCACTTTAGCCTTCTGTGTTTGTTATCTCCTTGAGTCTTCTCGATCGAACTACAATTGATGTCCAACAATCTCCAACGGGGACATAAGAATAACCTCAATACTGTGATACTTAGAGCTGACTGGTAGTCCTGTTTTGACCTTCAATAAAACACCTTTCTTAGTTCATATAAAAACTGTTGGCCTGTAAATCTCTATCGTATTAAAAAAGTTGGTTACTGATTAGGATAGTCTTGTATAGCGACGTTTGTTGCTGATAGAATCTTAATCTTGTTCTAGTCATCACACAAACAATTTCAATCTATTCACTTTTTCACTTTCTTATTGTAAAATATACAATTGTGGAGCCTGACATACAACGGTCTCCGTGTGAAACAGCGCCCTCTGGTGCAGAGAGGAGGACCTCTGTAGATCGCATTCTCAGCACTTCTGTGATATAAAACGTACCTGTTTAGCTTGGTCTTCAGGGCTATAAATCAGCCTTATTTAAAGGCAGAATTGTTTTTACTGGGCATTTCAGAGGTTTATGGTTTAGTATTTGTCTCCCTCTGTTGGAGGACGTGTATAATTTCACTCTTTGGGCAACCCCATACCATGGGACTTGGGTTAGTAGATGAAAGGACAATTGATCAAACGCATACATCAGGAATATCAGATCAGATGTGAGGGAATAGTTGATTTATATCACAGTATCTCACAGTGTGCCTCAAAGCATTTGGATCACAAGAATAATTTCGAACATAAGATAATATAACTGAATCTATAAAAAATTAAGTGCACAGGATAACTATCCTCCGAGTGAAGAATCTGTGTCAAATAATCCACACCAGGTTTTTTATTCACACCGTCCAGTGAAGAAAATTAAGGAAGATGGATCTTTGCATGTACGGATTGGAATCAGAGTCCGGCTCGATTTAAACCGAGTGGATTTCGGTCCAGAGCTCCTAGAATTTAATATTCGACAGCAGGGCTCTCTTCCTTCCAATAAACTTCCCAGAGGTGTGAAAGGAGGCCTAGCGGAGATGGGCGTAGTCTTCATGACAGCGTTGATAAGGGTATCTGTCGGGGGACGGGAGAGTAAGCTCCACCCTCTGTACCCTTTCCCCTAACAGACAGATCTAAGGCGTAATGAGTTATTAACTGGCTTACATTATCCTACAAGTATCCACTCTGTGCCAGTGAGGTGGGCTTCTGCACACAGCTGCTTAGATCACATGTATTTCATCCAGCCCTCGCTCAAACACAATCTTAAAACATGTGTCTTGCGGTTAGATCATCCCGTGGGTCGTCCCTGTTGGCATAGATCTACAACTCATATCTATGCAAGTCTCATATAAGCATATTTTTAGTTTAAACTCATTTCAGTCCTTGTTCTGGTTGTGTTGGCTTCCACTTTGTGCAGCCATTTTGCTTCAAAAGTGCTGTGTAAATAAAGTAGGATTGATTGGTGAAGGACCAGAGCCACCCTTTTTTCAGACTTCATTTTGTCAGTTATTTTTGTCAGATCCCTGCTCTGACTCACTGCAGTTCTTCATCTTGAGCCACCAGACGTCACATGACCTTATGAGGGGTACCCAAGCTGTCCCTCCCAGATCAGGGCTGGAGAACCCTTTTTAATGCCGTGACCCACGTGCTGAGGTACTTTTGCCCAGGAGGACCAAACCATTTGAAAGTAACAAAATATATAAAATGTAAAAGATCCCAAACTCTTTTATGGAAAACAGCTGTTATGGCCAAGAGTGTTTGAGCCTGGTTTCAAGGGAAGGCTTCTCCTAACAGAATTAGAAAAACTGATTTCAAATTATTATATAAGTAAGATCAATCACCATATGAACTGTCCCCAGCATAACCAGTCTATTCTGAACAGGAACCCAGAGGCTGAGGGCAGTCTGGTGATGCATGGGGAGGTCTCGTGTGACCTTTGACCTGATCATCTGAGCATGAACAGACGGGGCCAGTAGAGTTGACTCCTTTCATCTCACACAGATGGAGAAACAGGTGTGTGTGTGTGTGTGTGTGTGTGTGTGTGTGTGTGTGTGTGTGTGTGTGTGTGTGTGTGTGTGTGTGTGTGTGTGTGTGTGTGTGTGTGTGTGTGTGTGTGTGTGTGTGTGTGTGTGTGTGTGGGGCCATTGATGTGTGCGTTCAGTAACAACTCCTTGGGTGATCACTAATTGAACAATCCAGTTTTGACACAGCAGCACTGGTCATCTTATGGTAGTTCTGTTAACATCTAGGTTGATCTAGTAAAACAGTTCAATCAAATCACTTTTCACTTTCCGTAACGGTAGTTGCAGGGTGGATGTTACATGTACCCTGATTGGTGGGGATAAGCAAAGGCTCCAGCCCTCTATTTTTAGCGGATGCCTGAAGTGGTAGCAACATGCAATGGGACGTCAATGTCCTGAAACATAAAATGTTGGCTTCAAGGTAAAATAAAAAAATCACACAACGCATTCCATTGTCATGGTTAAATATAACATGTGCACGTTTATTTGTGTGTGTGTGTGTGTGTGTGTGTGTGTGTGTGTGTGTGTGTGTGTGTGTGTGTGTGTGTGTGTGTGTGTGTGTGTGTGTGTGTGTGTGTGTGTGTGTGTGTGTGTGTGTGTGTGTGTGTGTGTGTGTGTGTGTGCATGCTCTGTACCTATACATGTCTATGCACACTCTAAACATAAGTCTCTACAGGGGATGATCTCCTAATCAATAAATACATCAGTAGCTGTCCCACTAGGGACCAATGCTGAACCAGTCCGACTTCAGACTGGTTTTACCCCTCTTTTCTTACTTACCGCTTTCCTCAAAGGGATGAAACCAACAAAAAAACAAAGGAAATTGTATCTTCCCTGCCATTTGTTCCGACATGGAACAGCAGAATCATGGGTTTGAACAAAATGGACGCTCCTGTCTACAGAAGGGAAAGCAAGCTAAACCGAACAAAATGGAGGCTCCTGTCTACAGAAGGGAAAGCAAGCTAAACCAAACAAAATTGAGGCTCCTGCCTACAGAAGGGAAAGCATGCTAAACCAAACAAAATGGAGGCTCCTGTTTACAGAAGGGAAAATAAGCGAAACTGAACCAAAATAGAGGCTCCTGTCTACAGAAGAGAAAGCAAGCTAAACCGAACACAATGGGCGCTCCATTCGATAGAAGGTAAACCAGGCTGAGCTTAACACACATGATGGGATGGATAAACAAGACCAAAACCGAGACTTATTTTAAATCTCCGTTGGTCGAAGGTGAAAGTCCTTATTTGGTTACATTGGGTCCAGGTGATTTAGCTCGTTAGCCTAAATTGTTGTAAATGAGCAAATCCAGCATGGTCGAATCAAAATCTCAGGAGGAATCAGATTAATTGATTAACTTATTCTGCATCTGGAAGTTCTTCCCCCTGTATGTACAATAGACCACCAACATAGGATCATGCGCGTGCACGTAGAGTATAATAAGGCTTCAGTTCTCCCTGGAAGGTCCTAGAACGTACAAGATGGCTTCGGTTTCCTCTCGCTGCTTCTCTTCCCTCTCGCTGCCATTTTCTTTTGTTTCTTCATGATGAAAGTCCAGAGGAACCAATCAGGAGCCTCTGTTCACTTTCAACAAACCCCATTCACCAAACATAGCCCAACAGACATCTTCTTCTAGCTTAAAAGGTATATGATGTTTGTTAACATATTTGATTGTATTCATATGAATTAAGGTCTTGTAGCCTGTTATAAGCTCTTTATAGCATTCATAAAAAATACTTCGGCTTCTGGGCAATTAACCAACACCACTGTTGGAAACAATGTTTTTAAAGATGCAGATAAACGTTTTGTGCTATTAGACTGAATCTAAGCTCAGAAGGTTGTGCTGATGTTTGCCCCCTACACCCCTAAAGAATCCGGAAGAGGACATCCATCCCATAATATGAGTGTAACAGCTCGGTCAGCAGCAGGTCCTCAGTGTTTGTTGTGTCATCACTATTTTTTTTAAACCTAAATCCATCCAAGACCTGGCGGCCTCCCTGCCCAGCATCACCAACCTGGCAACCCTGCTACTCCCTAACCTCCACCGCGTGTCGCTGTTGTCCTTGTTGTCGGGCCGGGCGCTGGGGGTGGGGTCAGATGTCCTCCATGTCGAAGGCCCTCATCAGGAGGTCCAGGTCGCCCACGCTGGCGGCGTGGACCAGCTCGGGGCGCTCCATCATGGACAGGGCGATGCGGAGCGCCGCCCAGATGTTGGCGGACATGACGGGCTGGCTGGGCCGCTGGCTCTGCCTCTGCTGCTTCAGGGCTGTCAGGAAGTTACTGGCCGCCTCCCTGCAGGGGTCGGCCAAGGCCATAGAGCTTAAAGACTGCAGGGTGAGCCAATCACAGACAGCCCTGCAGTACTAGACTCTAAAAGAGACCGTGGCTTTAGTCTCACTGTAGTTTGCAGCTGAAATGATATTACACTAGAGTAACGTTGAGTTGTATTTATTGTTATATTTCATATAACGTACCCGTTATGATATTGCATCTCATATACATGCTGTTCTTTCGACTCCCTGTGTAAAGCACTTTGTCGTTAATGATTACGGTACCATTGGGTACTGTGTTGTGTGTATGTGGGGGCTGTGATCCAGAACGGTACCAGTGTGGTACTGTGTTGTGTGTATGTGGGGGCTGTGATCCAGAACGGTACCAGTGTGGTACTGTGTTGTGTGTATGTGGGGGCTGTGATCCAGAACGGTACCAGTGAGGTACTGTGTTGTGTGCATGTGGGGGCTGTGATCCAGAACGGTACCAGTGTGCTACTGTGTGCAGGGCTGTGGATACCTGTGGAAGCCCAGGTTGATGCAGCTGATCCCCAGGTTGTAGCGGGACCGTATGAAGCCCGGCTGGATCTCCAGGGCCCGGGAGTACGCCTCCACGGCCTCCTCACTGCGGTCCCCGTTGGCAAGCGTGGCGCCCAGACGGTTCCACAGCAGGTAGTCCTACCAGAACCACAGCGTCACACGGGAGGCCGGGCCATGCCGCCGTGCAGAGACCGGCTCTCACGAACAGGGTGGTCAGGGGCATGGAGTGGGGAGGGTGTTTGACCCCAATGTCTGAGGTCTACCTGGAGGCATCCTTGAGTAAGACACCCCCTAAACCCTACCTGCTCCTTAATGAAATCACGTAATAGAGGGTTCTTAATCTTCTGGAGGGTAGGTTGGTTTAGGTTAGTGTGTATGGCCTCATAATCTAGTGGAGGGTGGTTAGTTTAGGTTAGTGTGTATGGCCTCATAATCTAGTGGAGGGTGGTAAGTTTAGGTTAGTGTGTATGGCCTCTTATTCTAGTGGAGGGTGGTTAGTTTAGGTTAGTGTGTATGGCCTCTTATTCTAGTGGAGGGTAGGTTAGTTTAGGTTAGTGTGTATGGCCTCTTATTCTAGTGGAGGGTAGGTTAGTTTAGTTTAGTGTGTAAGGCCTCTTATTCTAGTGGAGGATGGTTTGTTTAGGTTAGTTTGAAGCACCTCTTGCTCTAGTGGAGGGTAGGTAAGCTTAGGATAGCGTTGGTTATAGTATGTGCGTGTTGGTGATGTTAGTGTAGGTCAGGTGGGTGTAGGTTATGTTAGTGTAAGTTATGTTAATGCATGTTATGTAAGGGTGGTCCCACCTGGGGTCTGACGGACAGGGCAGCAGTGAAGGCCTCCACTGCCTTGTGGAACTCAGAGCTGAGGTTGAAGAGGACCCCCAGGCCCGTCTGGAGGTCCGGGTCCAGCCCGTCCTGGTTCAGTAGGACCGCCTCCTGGAACAGAGCCTTCACCTCTGCCAGCTGCTGGCTACACACACACACACACACACACGGAAACACACACACACACACACACACACTGTATATACATACACAGGAAACGTATGCACGCATGGAAACACATAATACTAAATATATAGCATGCATATAAACAATATGAAATAAATGCATAGTAGAAATATATATCGCATATATACTCACAAATACTACGTATACAGTATGCACATGCACATGCAGTATACATGTAGAGATACATACACATGTATGCATACATGTATGCACACTTACATACTGTAAATACCTATATAGATATACAGGTATTTACAGAATGTATAAACACACAAACATAGATAGAGAGATAGATCTCTATCTATCTTATACAACTAAGGTGCTTGCAAACTGCCCAACCTAAAGCCCACATTGACCCAGTGTGCCAGAACTGTAGGTGGTGGTTGCTATTGTCGGATTAAGCTTTTCGTCGGCGGACATGTGAAACTGGTGTTGGCCAACTCCGGCCATTGTTCATTAGTTGGCTGTTGGTGTTTGCTGGGGCGTTGTGCGTTCACCTCTACATTGAGTTTGTACAGTTCTTAATCAGGGTTAGGGTCTCAACAGGCCAACATGTGTCGTTCCTACACGCGTACACACGCCATACACACACGTCTACCACGCTGTACCTGGCCGCGGCAGGGCTGGGGGCGTGGCTCGGCGAGGGGGCGGGGCCAGGCGGGGGGCCGGTGCTGTCCAATAGGAGGTGCTTGTAGCGGGGGTTGTGGCATATCCAGCGGTGCAGGGCGTGGCAGGCGTCGCGCTGCAGGCCCGTGTTGGTGAAGCCCACCGCCAGAGCCATCAGGGCCGACAGGTTGTTGGGGTGCAGGTCCAGACACCTGGGGACACAGCGCAGAGCTCCGTTTCCTGTTTCCTGTTTCCTGTTTCATATCACCAGGGTTCTCCCCGCTGGGAGTGCATTTGTTTTTTTCAATGAGACGTTTAAAAAAAAACAACGTTCAAACAATTAACTATTTAGGAAATTAACACGAAAAAAATACATATTTATCGCTGAAAAATTGGGATGTCTACTAAATGTCCTCGCTAGCCCTACCCCAAATGTTCCGTGGTGGTGCAGCACCTTTACACCTTTGTTGAGAACCCTGAATCAGACGTCATTAATGAGTTTTCAGTGATTCATCTTTAGGTGCGTGTCATCAATGAGCAGGTTTAGCCATTTAGGGTATCTTGCTCAGGGATGCCTGGCATTGGGGTTCAACATTTCAGCACGGTCACCAGACTATCTTACCCCAAGGGGTCGACCTTTCCTGAACTATCCATTTCCTGCTCCTATTAATCAGGGGGTTGATATCAGGGTTTTATTGATAGGTAAATATATCATATCATTTGATAGAAATATACATCTTGTATACGCACCCTGAGGCATAATGCTGCCACCATTTATTTTCTTTGGATGCTTGCATTCAAGTCTCTTCTTTTTGGGCTTTTATTTTGAAGTGGTGCTCACCTCTGGAGGGAGACGATGGCCGCCTGCTCGTTCTCGTTCTCTGCCTGCGTCGTGCCCAGGACCTGCCAGGCCTGGGAAGGACAGTCAAAATAAAAGCTCCATTTTGGGTTTAAATTGCTAACCAAAACTACAATATCATGTTTAATCTCCAAGGGAGAATGCCAATCTCACACGAAGAGCGTTACACATAAGAGAAGTGTAGATAAGAGTAATCAAACCCTATCCGTAGGGTTAGGGTTTAGGAAGTATCACACAAATATCATAATATTACCATAAAATACATAACTGTCCGCAAATGACCAGAATATGCTAAACATATATTCTCAGTCTTATAGAAATACAAGTCAATCTACAGTCAGAACAGAAATCTGATTCTGATTGGTTGCGCAGTGAGCTATCGCGATTGGCTGCCGGGGGGGGGGGGCTGTGGTCTTGGTAACGGACCTCGGCGTCCTGGGGGTCCTGTAGGATGGCGGCCTCCAGCAGTAGGACGGCAGTGTTGAGGTCCCCCTCCCGGGCCCGCTCCTGGCCCTCGGTGAAGGCGTTGGGCCAGTCCCGGTACGGGTTGTCCGTGTGGAAGTAGTAGCCCTGAAACGGAACCTGCACCGTCAGCCCCTGCAGCTCCACCTCTACACCACCACCCCTACACCACCTCTACACCACCTCTACACCACCACCTCTACACCACCTCTATACCACCACCACTACACCACCTCTACACCACCCCTACACCACCACCCCTACACCACCTCTACACCACCTCTACACCACCACCTCTACACCACCTCTATACCACCACCTCTACACCACCTCTACACCACCCCTACACCACCTCTACACCACCACCTCTACACCACCTCTACACCACCACCTCTACACCACCACCTCTACACCACCTCTACACCACCACCTCTACACCACCACCTCTACACCACCACCTCTACACCACCACCTCTACTCCACCACCTCTACACCACCACCTCTACACCACCACCTCTACACCACCTCTACACCACCACCTCTACACCACCACCTCTACACCACCTCTACACCACCCCTACACCACCTCTACACCACCACCTCTACACCACCACCTCTACACCACCTCTACACCACCCCTACACCACCTCTATACCACCACCTCTACACCACCTCTACACCACCTCTACACCACCACCTCTACACCACCTCTACACCACCTCTACACCACCACCTCTACTCCACCACCTCTACACCACCTCTACACCACCCCTACACCACCTCTACACCACCACCTCTACACCACCTCTACACCACCACCTCTACACCACCACCTCTACACCACCACCTCTACTCCACCACCTCTACTCCACCTCTACTCCACCACCTCTACTCCACCACCTCTACACCACCACCTCTACACCACCTCTACACCACCACCTCTACACCACCACTTCTACACCACCTCTACACCACCCCTACACCACCTCTACACCACCACCTCTACACCACCACCTCTACACCACCACCTCTTCACCACCACCTCTACACCACCTCTGCACCACCACCTCTACACCACCTCTGCACCACCACCTCTACAGCACAACCTCTCCTCAGGGGTCGTTGACTCAAGGTCAGCTTTGCCTTCTGCGTCACACACAGCGCAGAACCATCGATGCAGGCCCCGGTGTGGGGACCCGGGGGGCCCCACCGGTCACGCCCAGGTATGAACCTAGTATCGACCCTAACTCACACCGAGCTCCCCAGCCATCCGCTTAAATGAATGATCTCTCCAATGTGTTACTAAATCTAGGGCTGCATTCCAGATTTTAAGGCAAATTTGGCCACCCTTTGGGTTTGGACAGAGTCCAGGGTAATGGCGCGTGTTGAGATGGTGTTCCTCAAACAGCAGGGGTTACCTGTAGCCTAAAGGGATGTTTCTTCTTTCACTGGGTTTCTGTGGAGAAGGTTGTCCCTGGACCATTTAGAGGTTTGGAAAGGGGGGGAGGTGGCTACATGGTGTCTAATGCAGACCTGTGAAGCCCTCTGAGACTGACTGTGATGAAGGTTAGACTTCATCTTGGTTTGGATTCATTGGTGAACTGAATAATGCTAATGCTAGTTTGAAGGTCAGCAGGGTTAGTGAAGGCTAGCTAAGGTTTATGGAGATGAGCTTAGTTTGGTGGAGACTAGTTTAAGAATGTGGAGACTAGTTTGGATTTGTGAAGATTAGATTATGTGATGAAGGTTAGACTTCATCTTGGTTTGGATTCATGGGTGAACTAAATGATGCTAATGCTAGTTAGAAGGTGAGTGGAGTTAGTGAAGACTAGGTAAGGTTTTTGAAGACCAGTTTAGGTTTTTGAAGACTGGTATAGTTTGTGAAGACTACTTTACGCCCTTGGACAGTCCAACTGAATGAAGGGCTATATTGACATTGGTTTGGATCAATGTGGAGATGACACAATGATTTATGAAGCCATGAGAGTTGAACAGAGGATTGGGAACTTGTTCTTGGGTCTTGCCTCGGACAGCTGTCTGACTATTATGGGCTGTACGGATTCTTGTGAAGCACACACGTTTTCAGAGGTAGGAATCGTGTGTTTAACGCCCCCAAAGAATTTACAAAATTTCATCGCCATTTGCGATGGCCAGGTGGGCTGTTGATTACCCCACTGCAACACTAGCACCACATCTCAGCCCAACGGGGTCCTGTCTCCATGGCCCATCAGGGCCCCTTCAGCGTGTCGCCGCGGGTCGCGGGGTCCCGGCCCCGGTTGGAGGTTAATTAGCCCTCCGTATTCTGATGTCTGCTTCCTCGTTAATGAAATATTCATCCACCTCTGGAGTGGGGCTTCTGCGCGTGCGTCCCGCGGCGCTGAGCTGCCATCCAGCGGGTCGCGGCTCCCTCCGACATTCAGCCGCTCTATAAATAGGGAGCCCGTATCCATAACTGCCGCCCGCTCGCGCTCTCAGAACCCGCTGTTCTCTCCGGTTCTGCAGCCGCGCGATAAAGAGCAGGACAAAAGAAGCGGCGGTGAAGCCGCGGCAGACGCAGGGCGGCTGGGGTCTTGGAGTGGGTACCACGCCCGCGGGGCCGCTGGGTCTCCAAACGCTGGGATAGAAAACGCCTACCTATTTCAATACCGAGGGGATTGAACCCCTACACCTGGCTCTACCTATTCCTATACAGAGGGAATTAAACCCCTAAATCTTGCTCTGCCTATTTCAATACCGAGGGGATTGAACCCCTACACCTGGCTCTGCCTAGTTCAATACCGAGGGGATTGAACCCCTACACCTGGCTCTGCCTAGTTCAATACCGAGGGGATTGAACCCCTACACCTGGCTCTGCCTAGTTCAATACCGAGGGGATTGAACCCCTACACCTGGCTCTACCTTACAATACAGAGGGGATTGAACCCGTAAACCTGGCTCTACCTTACAATACAGAGGGGATTGAACCCCTACACCTGGCTCTACCTTACAATACAGAGGGGATTGAACCCCTACACCTGGCTCTACCTTACAATACAGAGGGGATTGAACCCGTACACCTGGCTCTACCTTACAATACCGAGGGGATTGAACCCCTACACCTGGCTCTACCTTACAATACAGAGGGGATTGAACCCCTACACCTGGCTCTACCTTACAATACAGAGGGGATTGAACCCCTACACCTGGCTCTACCTTACAATACAGAGGGGATTGAACCCCTACACCTGGCTCTACCTTACAATACCGAGGGGATTGAACCCGTACACCTGGCTCTACCTTACAATACAGAGGGGATTGAACCCCTACACCTGGCTCTACCTTACAATACAGAGGGGATTGAACCCCTACACCTGGCTCTACCTTAGAATACAGAGGGGATGGATCCTTAACAGCAGTGCTGCTGCCCTGCTGTACCTACTCCAGTACAGAGGCAATATAACTCCTAATCCTTAACCTAGCATGATTAATGCCTTGCCCCTTTCCATTAAACTGCTGAGGGTGTAAAACCACTGGCAGCTCTGACAATGTACCCTCTGCCAAATTATCCAAGCTGAAAGGGGTGTGTGTGTGCGCACACATTTTTGTGTCTGCTTGTCTGTGTGTGTATATATTTATACCTGTGTATGCATGCCCGTGTGTGTGTTTGTGTGTGTCTGTATGTGTGCGTGCATATATGCATGCCTGTGTGTGTTTGTGTGTATTTGTATGCGAGTACATGCATGCATGTGTGCGCATGCGTATTCGCATGCATGTGTGTAAGGGGTTATGCGTGATATTAGCATGTGTGTCAATGCATGCAGGCATGAACGACTGCGTATTGCATATGTGTGTATAAGGGGTTGTCCTTGCGTACTGCATGTGTGTGTATGCGGGGGGGGGTGCGTTCGTACTGCATATGTGTGTATAAGGGGTTGTCCTTGCGTACTGCATGTGTGTGTATGCGGGGGGGGTGCGTTCGTACTGCATATGTGTGTATAAGGGGTTGTCCTTGCGTACTGCATGTGTGTGTATGCGGGGGGGGTGCGTTCGTACTGCATGTGTGTGTAGGCGGGGCTCTGCATGCGTGCATGCTCCCTAATAAGCCGACACACAGCAGAGCTCCCCTCTAACGGCGGGGAGAAGAATGGAGCTGAATCTCCTAGTCGGCAGAATGCCTGTGAGGAGGGCCATACATCAACCCTGGCCAGGTGGGGGGGTGTGGGGGGGGGGGGGGCAGGCCCGGCTGCTGTGTAGGCTCCCCTGACAGCCTCCATATGTTCAAAGATCAGCTGAAGGACAACGCGCCGCTGCTGGCAGCCATGGCTTCGTCCTCCGTGGGAGAGGTGACACGCCCGACATGCACGGCGCAGGTGTGTGTGTGTGTGTGTGTGTGTGTGTGTGTGTGTGTGTGTGTGTGTGTGTGTGTGTGTGTGTGTGTGTGTGTGTGTGTGTGTGTGTGTGTGTGTGTGTGTGTGTGTGTGTGTGTGTGTGTGTGTGTGTATGTGTGTGTGTGACGCACATACATACAGTGTGCACACTCTGAAGCAGCCACTCCCAATACAGAGGGTACTTTTGGTTTCCGGGGGTGCCTTAAGGTTTGAGCGTTTATCTTATCTTTACAGTAAGATTTACCGTAAGATTGAGTGTTTACTTAGTAGTAAAATATGATATGTTGGATTGTCTTATCAATCTACCAAGAAAAAGAGTATGCCTCATCTTCCAAGCAATCGGAAGATGAGGCAGTACTGCAGTACTGTAATACCGATGTTAAGTGGTAACGGGATACCGTTGGTTCAGACACATGTCTGGTCTGATGTGGAGGACTGCAGCCCGTCTGATGGAGCCCCGAGCGTAGAGACCCCGTCGGGAGGTGGGGAGCCACGCAGCACCATCTGTTCCCGCTATGAGGAATCCTCCGCGGGCTCTGCCAAGTCCCATCGCTGATATTTACACGCTCTGGGTCGTTTAAGCTCAACCTTTGCTCAGGATTATGGCTCTGAGCGCTCGATGGAGGCCGAGAACAGCACATGACTGTACAACGGCACTCATGAGGGCCACAGTAACAGGCCCCACCCTGCATTAAGAGACATGAGGGCCACAGTAACAGGCCCCACCCTGCATTAAGAGACATGAGGGCCACAGTAACAGGCCCCACCCTGCATTAAGAGACATGAGGGACACAGTAACAGGCCCCACCCTGCATTAAGAGACATGAGGGCCACAGTAACAGGCCCCAACCTGCATTAAGAGACATGAGGGCCACAGTCACCAGGCCCCACCCTGCATTAAGAGACATGAGGGCCACAGTCACCAGGCCCCACCCTGCATTAAGAGACATGAGGGCCACAGTCACCAGGCCACACCCTGCATTAAGAGACATGAGGGCCACAGTCACCAGGCCACACCCTGCATTAAGAGACATGAGGGCCACAGTCACCAGGCCCCACCCTGCATTAAGAGACATGAGGGCCACAGTCACCAGGCCACACCCTGCATTAAGAGACATGAGGGCCACAGTCACCAGGCCACACCCTGCATTAAGAGACATGAGGGCCACAGTAACAGGCCCCACCCTGCATTAAGAGACATGAGGGCCACAGTAACAGGCCCCACCCTGCATTAAGAGACATGAGGGCCACAGTCACCAGGCCACACCCTGCATTTAGGTAAAGGGTTTCTCTGAACAGTGTCATAAGATGCCCAGTACAACCACAGTCCTCTACCAGTGTGCACAGGGAGCTTCCCAGTACAACAAAAGTCCTCCATTGGTGGGCAAATGGAGCTTTCCAGTACAACCACAGTCCTCTACCGGTTGTCACTGGAAGCTGCCCAGTACAAGCGCAGCTATTTGGTGTTCCTATGAACAGGGTGTGTAGGGTATATAGACTGAACAACAGGGGGAGGCCAGGATTAATAAAGTCATATTGGGAATAGATCATCAGGGTGATCATCACCGGATGGATCATAATGTGTGATGGATGAGGAGGGACTGTGAACAGTGAACGTGGCACAGCATGAACCATTGATTAAAAATGGTTCCTCATATACTTTAATAAACCTGGTTATAAATCATCTGCCGAGAGCCTTCACTCTATTATTAACTTTGATCTTTTTATTTTATTTTCAGCGTTGCTAATATTTCCTGCTTGGCTTCCGTGGGGGGAAGACAATGGATGGTCGTCAGCTAACGATTATTCGCCGTTAATGACCGAACAGGTAATTAGTGGATGAACGCTCAAACCCGATAGTCCTGCAGGATCGACGACATGTTGCCACACAATACTTTTGCCTTCCCCGATCGGGGCATGATGAAGTTATTTTAAATGCATATTGAATTGTTCCGGGAACATCCTGTCACTAACTTTAGGTTTGTTAAGATTTGAGTTGTACTCAAAGCTGATTGGACACAATTTAAAAGGTTGGCGTCAACAGGGTCGAGGTTGAATCTGTTTCAACGTGAGCGAAAAGTATTTTCCACCTTGCTTTTGTGTTATTCCCCTTAGCCACCACCACTACACACTACACACTACACCTGCTCAACCGGGCCGGGTCGGAGAACATGGGCTGAGCGCCAGCATGTGTGGTTGGCTTAAAAAAGCGGAGCGGCGTCTCGCTGTGATGAGCTGATCGGAGGAGGGCGGCTGACCCACCGAGGGATGTTAGTGATGTCACCGTGGACGGGACTCGCGGGCCGCACGCCACGCTCCCCAGGGATTAAACGGGGATTAGCGATGGGTTGATCGTAAGGATTTTCAAAGTACATCGCGATTTTTATTTTCACGAGGAGAGGGGGGGGGGGGGGGCAGAGAATCTATGAAAGCCTTTGAGTTGACCCCAGACAGTCAAAATCCCACATTACACAGGGAATATAATTAGTTGTTGTTAGTCTCTAGCCCTTATTTGACCCCTCTAATCACTCTCCTCCCCCCCTCCTCCCCCTATCGCCCCATTCTCTCAGGGGGCTCCCTACCTTCTCTCCCTCTCTCCCCTCCCTCTAGGGGTGCTCCTTACCTTCTCCCCCTGTCTCCCCCTCCATCCCAGGGGGGCCGCCTACCTTCTCCCCCTGTCTCCCCCCTCCCTCCCAGGGGGGCTCCCTACCTTTTCCACAGGTGAGATGCTGGGTGCCAGAGGACTCTCGTTCTCTGATTCGTCAAGCCAGTTCCTGCGCGCAAGCTCCTCCCACTCCGCCTGCATTTTATCCCAGAACTCTGTGTCGGACTACACACACACACACACAAACACACACACACACACACACACACACACACACACACACACACACACACACACACACACACACACACACACACACACACACACACACACACACACACACACACACACACATTCAACTGATCTGTATATATATATATATGTGTGTGTATACATGTGTGTATGTTTGTGTATGTGTGTGTACCTCCACAGCAGCCTTCGCCTTAACAAACTCGTCTTCCAAAGATAGTTTCCTCGCTAAGAGAGAGCGAGCTCTTCTTCGCTGACGGGCACAGTCCTAGACACAAACACACACACACACACACACACACACACACACACACACACACACACACACACACACACACACACACACACACACACACACACACACACACACACACACACACACACGTACACACACAAACATATTAAAAAAAATGAAGGCTGAAGCAAATAGTGTGCTGTTTGGGACCCTTCCAATAGAAATGACAAACCTTGCAGACCATAATAAAATTCCCACTTAATATTTCTACTCATCATCACCGAATAAAGACCTGGCATTAAAAAATCCATGACCCTCAGATGGTCTGCTTGCAACAGAATTCTAAAAGTGTGTGATGGAGTCCCGGCTGAATTAGATGAATGAAAATGACCAGTTGCTATTTAAAATAACGATTATATATATAATGAACTAAATGCAATTTCTATACGTGCCGGTTTTTCATAAACATAATTAATGCAGAGGGTTGATTGATTGAAGTGATTTTTATTTGTTGGTCACTTTAAGTGGAAAGGTTGCACAGAGAAATATGCAAGCTCGCTCAATTTCACTGTGATCGGTTAACAAGGCTTGATTTGGGCGTCGACAAATCCTTAAGGGACTAAAATGGGATAATTTCTTTTCATAGGGCCGTGAACAGATGAAGGATGTCTTTCCACCTGAGATCAGATCTACTGTACGTATGGGGTTAGCCCTAACCATGTTTAATAATGTATAAATGATTACGTTCATTAGCATTTACTTCAAGTAAATGACCAGCATTTACTTATGGTGACTAAACTGTAGCAGTTAGTTAATGCATATTGACTTGATTTAATATCATTTAATTGACTGATGTTCATTAATGTTAAATGAATGTACCCTTGTTGTAAAGTGTTCCCCAGTCATTTAAGAGCTTTTATCCATTGGGATTGACGGTGAAGATCCAGCCCCTGGGGCTCCTTCCAGCTCAGGCTCCAACACCCTGGCCTTGAGACTCTTCGGCGCGCTCACTGCCTACGGGCTGTGGACTGACCTGGGGGGATGCGGAGAGCAGGTCGCCCTCGTCCAGACTCCGCACGTCAAAGGTGTTCCTGGTGGAAGGATCCGTCTTGAACTCTGCAGACCTGGGAACACGTCACAGACCGCTCAGATCAGATCAAATATCACACATACATGTCATATTATCACACTGCAGTCCTGGGAACACGGCACAGACCGCTCAGATCAGATCAAATATCACCCAAATGTGTCATATGATCGTACTAGATATTAGATTTAAAGTACCAGGTGAAATGGAGAAGTGTACATGTACCTGCAATGGAGAAGTGTACATGTTACCGGGTATGGCTTGGGCCCATTTGTTCTGCATCTATCTGTAATACGCAGATGTGTGGTATTTTAACAACTGTTGGTTGTGTCGACAGCGATCACGTACCAGAGGAGCTCGCTGGACGAGTGGTTCGAGGAGCACTTGTTTTCGCGTCGGCCCCGCCGGCTGACACTGGCCTCCAGGTCCATCGTGAGGTCCTCCCATCTCTCCAGCGGGGACGACAGACTGACTGAGAACACAAAGACACCAGGAAGAAGAAGAAGTTGTAATCCCATCTCTCCAGCCGAGACCACAGACTGACTGAGAACACAAAGACACCAAGAAGAAGGCCATTTAATCGCAGTTAGTCGTCATTGATGAGGATGTTCCACCATCACATCTTTAATCGGACCTTTCAGTACAGGTGAGAACATTCCAGAATGTTGCCAATCATTTCATACTATTCAGAAACATTTTAGAACATCGTGGAATTTGAGAACATTGTGGCCATTTTCAGAACATTTCAGAACATTCTGGACCTTTTGGAACATTGCAGAGCATGTATTTTCTGTTGCTGAGTGTGGGACAATCACAGGAGTCTGAACGGTCGCTCTTGGAAGTGCTCTTGACCAGGGCGTCAAAACAGGTGGGAGACATGGTCAGACTGGAGGGTCCTGCGTCTATCGGAAGCTGTGAGTGGTGTTATTATAACGGTTGAGCAGAGGAAGATAACAAGCTTTGAGAGTCTTGTCAGGATAGAGAGCGAGAATCCTCTTCATTATGCTGAAAGCTCTGATTAAATCGACCTGATTCCAAAGACTGCTCTAAACCCTCTCAGCCAAATGACCAAATAAACTGAACGGTGGTTTAGGTAAATATAATCACAGTGTTGCCTTATCCTCGGCCGTCCTCGGGGTCTGGCTTAGAGCATTACGTTGAGGGAACATTACGATTCACCACATTAACTGATCTGATGATAAGGCCATTATTAAATGAAGTGCGTCATTCAAATAACGACCAGCAAACAGGGAGAATAACAGGACTTCTAATTATTATTAATTGTAACTTTTAAATGCTTTACTAAATAAATGATTATAATAAATGATTATAATATAATCATATATATATATGATTATATTATAAATTATTGTTGCCGACATGTTATTCATTATAGTCTCTCTCTCTATCTCTCTCTCTCTCCCTCTCTCTCTCACCTGAGTCAAGGGAGATCCTCTCGGGCGTGCGGGGCGTGCGGGGCGTGTGCGGGCTGGGCGGCAGGCGCTCCACCTCCACCTGGATCAGATCGCTCTCTGGCGCCCTCTTCCTGCGGGGGCTGCTCCTGCTGCTGCTGCCCTTCCTCCTCCCTCCTCCCCCTCCTCCTCCTCCTCCTCCACTGCTGCTGCTGGACCCCCTCCTCACCAGCCCGTCCCCCGGGTCGCTCAGGTCCACCAGGTCCAGAGATGTGTTCAGCACTGGGGGGGGGGAGGGGAGGGAGGGGGACAGCAGGTGAGTGAGGGTGGAGATCACCGGGGTCACCATCAATACAATAGTATCACGAAACGTAGGACACAATACCATGCTATCACCGTAAGTAAGTCACAATGCGATATTATCACGATACTTACGTCAACATACGATATTGTATCAATGCAGTATTATCGAGATAGATAAGCAGCAATACGATTTTAGCATGATAGGTAAGTCGCGTTGCAATGTTATCTCGATACTCAGGTCACCATACAAAATGATGCAATTCATTGACATGCCTACGGCACATTTCTGATTTTCTTCTCTGGTGTCTCCATCTTTGTGTTGACCAACATCAATCGTGTCCTATGACCTCATCAGAAAAAACTCATCACCATCTCAGGACTGAAAAAGCTATGGATTTTATCATTCTAATACCAAAAAGTTGAACTTGTATTTGCATCAAATATCAATACTATGCGATGACAGGCATGACATGGAACATCATGTGGAACATCATTTACTGAGTTTAGATTTAACACATATCTAGGTTAAATAGATTTGACAGCCCCAGTCTTGTGGTTACTAACCAGCAGAGAACTGGTGTTAAAGGTCAGTTAACTGGGACGTTAACAGCAGGCGCAGACAGGGCTAGCATCCATCAGAGAGATTACTCACCCCTACCTGCTCCTTAAACCCCTGTATCTAAAGTTCACTCTATGCCGCACAGATAAATGATTCGATAGTTTATAGAATTAGTTCAAACTTAAACATAGAATGTAGGAAGGGGAAACAGTACTGCCTCATGGAATGAGACAACAAGAAGCGGAGGCAAACAACCTTTGTGGTGAAAGACATTCTAGGGGAGAGTAGGAGGAGGAGAATAGACGAAAGAGGAGACGAGAGAGGGAGGAGAAGAAGAGAGGAGAGGCGGAGAGGAGAGGAGAAGGTAGGGGAGAGGACGAATGTAAAAAAGGAGAGGAAATGGGAGAGGAGAGGAGAAGGGGGGGAGGTGGGGAGGTGGAAGGGGGAGGAGATAGGGTTGGCTGAGCAGAGCTGAGGGGAAGAGAGGATGAGAAGAGCGGAGGGGAGGGGAGGGAAGCAGAGGTAGGAGGGAGCAGTGGGGGGGGGTTGATGAAGGGTGTTCAAGAGGGAGGTGCTAATGAGGTTTGGGGGGTACCTGCTGTGTTCGAGGTGACTGGCCGATGAGTGGGGCCGTCCACGCGGCTGTCTGACAGGAAGTCATCGATGGAGGGACTGAGTAGGGGGCGTATCTCCTGCTGCTCGCCCACCCGCTGGCCAGAGGAAACACTCATTGAGAACAGGTATAGGTCATGACGCTGCCACTGGTACCGCCACGCTCTGCCATTAACCTACACAGAGCATAGAACCCCTAAACCACTCAGTTATTCATCTCTACACAGAGTTGACCTCTAACTAAACCATTGCTCTACTATGTTTACATAAACAGGGAAAATAACCCTTTGCATCTTTTATTCTAATCTTGAATGTAACCCATAACCCTAACAGGGCAGTGCCTTGATCTACGATTTACCAATTCTTTTTAACCCTTACCCTAACATTGGTAGTTTCAAAAATGTTGCTACCAATTACATTTTGTTTGAACTCCAGGATCAAAGAACATATTCAGTTTCAGCTAAGCTTTTAACTGAACTGAACTTGAAATGTATACAGTAAATAGATACCGTAAACGGATACAGTATAGATAGATAGATAGATAGATAGATAGATAGATAGATAGATAGATAGATAGATAGATAGATAGATAGATAGATAGATAGATAGATAGATAGATAGATAGATAGATAGATAGATAGATAGATAGATAGATAGATAGATAGATAGATAGATAGATAGATAGATAGATAGATAGATAGATAGATAGATAGATAGATAGATAGATAGATAGATAGATAGATAGATAGATAGATAGATAGATAGATAGATAGATAGATAGATAGATAGATAGATAGATAGATAGATAGATAGATAGATAGATAGATAGATAGATAGATGGAGAACTTATTGCCATGTCAACAACGTTGATTGGAATTTGTCGCAGTCCCACACAGGTTAAAATAATGCAATACACGCACTGTACAAGCAGTACATAAAAGACAATGACACATACAGTCATTCAAACCAGTAAAAGATAACCAGTATACAGATACTCTTTACAGATACAGTTTTCAGATACAGTACACTGATACCATATTCTGATACAGAATACAGATACAGTATTCAGATACAGCTTTTGTCAGAAGAGGATTCAACGTTGTAAGATTTACGACTCATTGAAGCTATTTAGCACTGCATCCTTTCCTTGTTCACAAATTTCGTCTCATGGACTATTTATAATGGCGTGAACGGGCAATTTGGATACAAATTGGCCACAAGATGGGGAGATCTCCATCCATTTGATCAGTTCCTCTCGCTGAGGTTGGAGCTTTGGGTTTGGGGCTGCGGGGATGTGGATCAGGGTCTTGATGTCTTGGTAGAAAGAAGATCATTTAAAGTGGAGGAAAGCTGCGACATCAGAGGACAGATCTTAAAGTCTCTGCAGCCACAACACACAAGGGGAAACTCAATTTGTTGCTGGAGTGCTTCCAACTAAATACGGACAGGGTTGCAGACAAGAGAGAACAGGGAGAGGAGATGGAGCAGAGTAAGATTGAGATCTTTAACTCAAAAGTGTGCCTCATTTTCTAGTGTGCGTTCTCGTAAAGAACTACAGAATTTGTGTAAAGTCTATTTTCCTATTAGTTTTAGCTCAGTTTAGTTAGGGTTAGGGTTAATGAAAAGCAGCCTGAAGCTATACAACAACCTTACACCAGATGTATTATTTGGCATTGCTGATTGTTCCAAGCGGTTTTTTAATCAAAACAAAATTATTTAATAACTTTCAATTTCTAATAAGCTAATATGTAAATTGTTAGAAGAGTAAAATTCTGCAACAAAAATATGGTTTACCCACATTTGTGTGGGTGTGGCCTGACTGAGTCGCATCAGCAATGACTTTTCTTAACCACCATTGAAAGAGCTGACATGCAATAGATTGCTGTAAATGGAAATGCAATAGATTGCTGTTTAACAGACCAGGGAGGGGTTGCACCACTTTTCCATCAGATGGTCGTTATGCCAACCTTGGTTGTCACGGTGAGGAGGGGGTTTCCTTCTGAGGCTGTCTTTTTACCAGGAAGCTCCTTCAGCACCATGGCAACGACCCTTCCCCCTGTTCCCTACAACGGTAGGAGATGAGATGATTCCAGTCAGTGGCAGCAACTCACGGGTTCATCATGTCAATTTCATCAGAGAGGTTCAAGACACTGTGAATGGATAGACTTGGCTAGCTGAAATATATTACCTCCTACTCAATGTATTGATGCAATTAATGCTGGATCTAGCATGACAAAAATAAAAGTAGAAAAAACAAATTCCTACCTCCCCCTGAGGTAGGAATTTGAAAATATCAGCGAACCAGAAAATGTCAATAATTACGGGGAAAGACTACGGTATCATGTTTGAAGCATGCATCTATTTCGGTCTGTGTGCCTGTGCCCCACCTATCCGCCACGCTAAGCAGAAAAAAAACGAACAAACCCCAGGGGTCATCATTAGTCTTTTCATAATGAAGATGGAGGAACCCCACACAGGCACTGAATAAATCTCAGGCACTAAGATCTGCCCAATGAGACGGGTTATTAAGATTAGAGGTGTGGCTATATACTGCTGATGTGAACCAGAACTCTCTCATCGCTCCAGCTCTGCTTGAGTCTAGCAGCTGATTGGTGGCCATGCCGTTTGACGAAGACCGATAGCTACTACAGAGAAACTCAGGGAACTGAGATGTAACTGAAATGTAACTGAAGTAGAGACTAGTGTATTGCACTGGTTATGTCTGATTGAGTTTGTATGTTGACATAACAGCACTAATTACAGCCAATCAACAGTCAACAGGTCAGAGGATATCAACAACGGGCAAATGAGAAGTCTTTGAGAAGTTTCTGCTGCAGGACAGAAACTCTCTCACTCTCTTTGAAACCACATAGAGAGAGTGGGGGGGGGGGGGGAGAGAGAGGTCTCTTTCCCCTTCACGATGAGGCTGTGAGGTGACTCAGTGAGAGCTGAAGATGCCTCTCGTCGGAGGGAAACAAGGCAGGAATGATCAGAAGAAGTGAATTCCACTTGAAGGCCCTCAGCAGGGGGTCTCAGTCTGCTGCTGGGGGTTTGAAGTTCAGCCCAATGAGCAGATAATCAGCCTGGGGTTTATTAATAGATACGCAATCAATACCGGACATGTTGCGATGAGCAAGAGGTGAAACCAATGAGTTCCTCTCTATCTGACTCCCTGTCTGTCTAGCCGCCTGCTTGTTTAGCCCCCTGTCTGTCTGTCTGTATACTGGTGACTGCATAACCATCTTGTTGTTTAGCTCCCTGGATACCTGTATGTCGGCCTGTCTGTCTGACTATCTGTCCGTATACTAATCTACCTACCTCTACCTCTACGTCTACCTTTTCATATGTCTGTGTCTGATGGTGTATCTTCAAACTGTCTGGCTGTATGTGTGTAGAAATATACTCTGCTGTACACCAATGTGTCTGTCAGTTGGCCTGTCTCTCCGCCTGTCCTACCTTCAGACGATGCCTGCGCTGTGATCCTGTGATGATAGGGATCCAGTTTCCCTGGACATGGAACCTGCAGGCGCATGGCTGCCTGACCGGCTGGGATCCCGGTAATCAGATCTTCATTTTTCCCGGAAGCATTCATATCTATGTTCCTAGCTGTCCAGTCGTGATCCCTGTTCCTGCCGCTCAATGTCAAGGGGGGCCATGCTGTTATGCAGCTATTCATCCCTGACTTTGAACAACGTCCCCAAAATAAAAATGGCACAACTTTCTTCCAATTATTCTAGTAGTACTAAATAAGTATTACCTATGATGTCACCTGACTGTGGACTAAAACTGTTTGGAAAATTAGCTAGGTCAGGTCTAACAAATAAATCATATCTTAAACATACATATCATCATTGTGCATTACTGTTAATCAGCATGTTTCTGACATAATGTTATATTCCGGCTATGTTAGCTAAGCTCATGCTTGCGTGGTATAGCTGTCAGCTAGCTGTCAGAGCAGATTAAACTGAACTGAGCTGATATGCTGCCACACTCAAATCGCCCTTTCCTCCAACCTTTTAACAATTCACAGCCTCACTCAATCGTGACCTCTCTCCCTTTCCAGCTCTCGCTTTCCACCTCTTTCTCTCTCTCTCCCTCATTCGCTCCTTCTCTCCTTCATTTCTTTAGACAGAGCGATGAGCAGAGCGATATTTAGAGATGTTCTAGCAGTTTTGAATTCTCTTTTCTTCGTCTTCCTCTGTCTTATGTCTTAGTCTTCTCTCCCTGTGGTGTAAAACATCTATCACATGCTCCATCTTTCGTCTCTCTCTCGCTCTCGCTCCCTCTCTCTCTCCTAATCCTGCCTGACTGGGGTAATGTCGCTCGTCCGGTGATGATGTCTTGCTCTGTTGTTGGAGGAGATGCTCGGGCCTAAAAATAACTTCTGTCTGTGCTGAGTAAACATTTCCCATCAGCCCCTGGGAGTCCCTGGAGCCCAGAGCCATGCAGCGCTGATCTGATCTGGCCCCAAACTCTGAGGAAGCTGCTCTGATGCTGTTCATCTTCTGAGTCCAAGATCCAGTTCAACCACAGTATTCTACTGATTGAAACTGGGAACTCTCCTGTACAACCACAGTATTCTACTGGTCGACACTGGGAACTGCCCAGTACGACCAAATGCTTCCACTATGGGACCATCTGAGCTAGCCAGTAAAACCAGTCTTCTAATGGTGGACACTGGGAGCTGATGGGGCCAATGGGATATGCCGAGTACTACTGGTGGACATTGTGTGTGTGCGTGTGTGTGTGCGTGTGTCTGTGTGTGTGTATGTGTGTGTGTGTGTGTGTGTGTGTGTGTGTGTGTGTGTGTGTGTGTGTGTGTGTGTGTGTGTGTGTGTGTGTGTGTGTGTGTGTGTGTGTGTGTGTGTGTGTGTGTGTGTGTGTGTGTGTGTGTGTTTCTGTGCGTAGGTCGATGGTATATTTATATCCAGCAGTGCTGTTTCTAATTAATCTTTCATGAGATAGTCCCTCCCGTGGCTGTTCCTGTTTAATTACCGTACAGTAACCTCCCGGGGTCAGTCGCTAAAGTAAGAGTCCTCGTGCCATGTGCCAGGTGAATCGACACACACTAAACAACAGGACCTATGGCAGTGTATTTGGATGGCTGGTGTCATTGCACATACTTGCGCGCGGTACCAAGATGTGGACTAGAACACTGAAAGCCAAGCAGGTTATTTTAAGGTTTGACTAGCAGCAGCAATGTGTCAGGCTCGTTATGAAATCCCTGCCTAGCTGTGGCAGTCCAAAGGTATTTCCACCCCTGGCCTCACTGTAACTTTATTATTCAGTCTTGTTTCATATGCAACACTTTGATCTGTGCCTACGTCCCCCTGGTTTATGAATAACGGAGTGCTCCTGACCGCCAGATCGAGCGTGATCTTCGAGACCAGTTTGATCCAGTTCTGTTGGAGGAGAAGGTCGAGCACACCATGATGATGAAGACGTTTCAAGTCTCTCCGTAGTTACTTCTCATCAGTGGAGCTGGAGAGGTTTTATTGTCTGAGAGTGTCTCTTTTTATATAATATTATCTATCCTTATTGGGAGTTCATAAAAATGTGTAATGCATCTTAATATTTGATCAAGCTAAATATGCGATGTTTCAGTCTTCTATAATCCAACATGGACGACTCTTCCCTGGGCCAGTCACAGGGAGCTGATTCCTCTCTTCTTCAATGCCTTGAATGGGGATTCATTTTGAAGGCTTAATATGTCTTTTAATTCACAGCTCCTGAGTACGGATAAGGAATTACAGCCAGTCGAGGGCTTACAGTGAAGATAGTACCAACAAAAGAGCAATAGAATTAGCGTGGGATGTTTTGGAGTTTGGTGGACCTTTCCTCGCTGGCAGTAAATCTGCTGCTTTCTTTTCACGCTCTCTGGTGCTGAATCTGCTGGGTCAGCCTGCGACCATACAGGAAGAAGAGCATCCATCCACCAATCAGGGAAGGTGATGGTAGAACTTCAGGACAAGGATGTTTCACCTTTAATTTGGTGGGTAAAGCAAAGCACCAAAGAACAAACAAAACAACAAAGCAGTGGTTCTATTCCCTGTGTAACTCCATGAAAAGGTAAAGCAAGGCACTAACACTGCTAGGGTTGGGGGTTATATTCCCTTGGTAAGAACATGGTAAAGCAAGGCACTAGCCCTGACCGGGTTAAGGGCTCAATCTTAGATGCAGTTCCGTGGTAAGGCATAGCACTAGCTCTGCACTGCCAGGATGTTTTCCAACGTGTACCTGCACGGCAAACAGCTGGAAGCTGACCCACGTTGGCAGAGTTCCCGATGAGCTCTGTGAACACACTAAGACCGCATTACGCCCAATTAGCAAGCTGAATCCATCTCTCCTCCGCAGACGGTACGGCAGGGACCTGCGCTCCCTAATACGCCTCTGGAGAACCCGCACGGCACCACATCCAGCGCGCCTCTCCCCTCGGTCTCCAGCCTCGTCTACCCTCTGCAAGGTCAGCCGTTTGGGCCTTCTGCCCGCCGTGCGCCTCATCAGGAACCCAGACGGACACCTTGGCAACGTTAAGCCCCTCTCTCCGCAGGTGGCCCTCTGATGGACTGCCTCCTTGTGCTTCGTAACGACCCCTGGCTGCTGAGAGACTCTTCAGCCTCCTCCCCCGGTGGGATGTGGGTCTGATCGGGGAGGGGGGAGGGACGATCCCTGCTCCTTCAGCTACGATCCCTGCTCCTTCAGACTGTATGAGCTTCTTGCTGGGTCAAGCGGGGGGGGGGGGTTAGCTGGAGATGGCTGAGTGACATGGTGATATCGTGACGTCCGGGCCGCTTCTTATTTAAATTTAGATTAGATTCTATCGCTTTCCTTTCGGGAGTAAGTGAACACACAGTGATTACGCCTTAATTTCCTCCAGAATAGATTTTAATCCGCACGTTTTTGAGGATTACTATGACAACCAGAGTCATCCTGGGGTTACTATGACAACGACTAGGGTTCTGGCGTTGCTTCTGACAACAAGCAAAAGTTAATTAAAAAAATCTAATTCTGTGAATTCTCAGTTGGTCATGCAAACCAAAAGGTGAACCAGAACATCTGGGTCTCCGGTGCAGAGAAGATGGAAAAGTGTGCAGGGTGTGTTTTTTATTTGGCCTGACCAAGCCCCATATAATCCCACTTTCAGCAGCTCAGCAGAAACTTCTGACTACCAGGTGTGTGACCCAGCTTCAACATGAATGATGTCATCGCTGTCTGGCCCCTCGCGCTATTTCCCTGCTGACTGGGCGGCCGTAACCATAGTTACCGGGCTCCCTCGGCCCGTCTTGATGTGCCCACAAACCAGTGGGGCGGTAACTTGAGGAAGCTCTGCCTCCCGCTGTGAGTGACCAGAGCCCAGATGCTTAAGGACTTGCTCATGGGTCCCGGGTAGATAGAGGACAACCTGTCTGCAGTCATGAATAGATTTAGTGTCTAGATTGAGTGTGTGGTATTACTATAGCAGTATTCATATTCTGTTCTCTGAGGTAAACCTAACACTTATCAGGCTATAACCTGGGCATGACAGCTAACCACCTCAGCTTATTTCACAAGTATAATAGAGCGGGGTATTCTCTTTCTCAATGATGATGCCAGATACGTCGGCTAATACTTCCAACAGCACTCCAGACCCAGTATCAGTACGACAACTCCTAGCGGTGCTAAACTGGTGCTGCCTATGGCCTATGTGCTAGCTGTTCTGCAACGCCACATGGCCCTTCCCAACAGGTGTGCGTCCTTCTTTAGCTGCTGCCTGCCTTTAAACTTGAGGTTAAAATAATAGCAGGTATTACTTACCTCGACACAAAATATCTTTGCAAACGTTGCAATTGTGGGAAGGGCAGTGAGTCCCCTGATACTTTTCTACGGATAGTGATTCCAGTGTTCCTGTTTAGGTGATTGTTTCTAGGTTCAGACTATTTCTATTGCGGCTGTTTGTGTGGCTGTTTCTACGACTGCTGTATCGTATGCTGTCGCTCGTCTGATTGTTTCTAGAGTCAGACTGTTTCTTATGTGGCTGTTTGTGTGGCTGTTTCTGCTACTGCTGATCCAAATGCTGTTGCTTGTGTGACTGTTTCTAGGACTTCTGTTTCCAATGCTGGTAGTTGTGACTATTTCTTATGTGCTGTATGGTGACTGTTTAAATGGTCAGACTATTTCGAATGCTAGTTTGTGTGACTGTTTCAACGCTCAGACTATTTATAATGCTGGTTTGTGTGCTGTTGTTTAATGAGGTTGCATTTTGTAATGATTCTGTTTTTGTGACTGTTTCTTGGCCTGTTGTTTAGTTAGGCTGCTGTCTCTAAGGATGCTGTTTGTGTGACAGTTTCTAGGGCTGTTGTTTAGTAAGACTGCTGTTTCTAATGGTGCTGTTTGTGTGACAGTTTATAGGGCTGTGTTTAGTAAGGCTGCTGTTTCTAAGGATGCTGTTTGTGTGACAGTTTCGAGGGCTGTTGTTTAGTAAGACTGCTGTCTCAATGGTGCAGTTTGTGTGACAGTTTCGGGCTGTGTTTAGTAAGGCTGCTGTTTCGAAGGATGCTGCTGTTTCTATGGCTGTTTCTGGTGGTACAGGGACTGGAGTCTGGATCTAGTTTAGCTCCTCCAGACCCAACACCTTCAACTCGTTAGGGAGATGTTGTTGTTTGTCCTGATGATGGAGGATGCTCCATAATGTATGCGGTACCACCATCGCCCGAGGAGTCCTCCTACTGCCTGGCTCTCCTACGGGGTCTCGCTCCATTGGCTCCCTGGGGGGCGGCTGCACTCCATGTGCTAAAGTGCACTTAGCATCCCAGACCAAACAGCGAGGGCTCGCTCTGAAAACAGACCTTGACTCAGCGAGGTAGGTAGTCCATCCCAGGCTGTCTCCTAATGCCATGTGCGTCATGTGTTACATTCTGATACTGCCAGCCATGTTAAATATGTTATACGATACGAACGATATGTGGAAAGATATGTGTCTTATATCTGACCATAACATCAGCAAATCACGGCCCAGTCTAGCTGAGGTGGTAGAGCAGGGCATTAACATTACCAGGGTCAAGTTCGATTCCCTGCCTTGTTCTACCTGGTAGAGCAAGGTATTAACAATTCAAGGTTAAGCGGTTTGTTTCCCTATCTTGCTTAACTGGTAGAGCAAGGCATTAAGGGGTTGAATTCCCGGTCGGGCCACTCAGTCTACAAAATGTGTGAGCAAACATGCTCACCTCATAAACTAATCAAAGCACAAACTATGTTCAATAAATGAAGAAACGTAAACGTGGAGCAGGTCTTCCAGAATCCGGAAAACACATGTCAGACACAAAACACACTTGCTCTATGAAACACAGGACAAGGAGAGCAGCCGAACTAGAAGTCTATAAAACAGGAGCAGCTACAACAGTTCTGTCAGCGGAGAGGCGACTCGCGCCTAAAGCCCTGTCCGTACAATGTGTTCTCCCAGAGGAAAACAAACACTTAGCTCTTTCTCTCTCTCTCTCTCACACCTTGCTGGTCTCTATGTCTTCCACTAAAGTTCTCTCCCTTTATCTCTCTCACTATCGTTCCTCTCTCTCGCACACGCCATCTCTCTCTCTCTCGTTTGTCTCTCACTCGCTCCCTCTCCCTCTCTCTCACTCCATCTCTATCTCTCTCTCTTGCTCCATCTATCTCTATCGCTTCCTCTTTCATCTCTGATCTCATCATCCCATGGACAAACAGAAATGTTTACAGAATAACCATTCACACCTAAAACCCATTGAAATACGCCTCGCTGTTGTTTGTTTGGCATGGTTCTGGCGAGGGCTGTGTATTGGCAAAGAACTCTGTGTTGAGGATTTGTGTCCCGATACGATTGAATACACTACAGAAATATTTAGCAAACAGCCATAGAAAGCCATAGAAACTGTCACACGAACTGCAATTCATGCACTAAGCTGTATTGATCAACAGGATATTTTATTTTAGGAAAGAAGATTCTGTTTTTAGTTTCCGTTTAAAAACAGAATCTGTGTGCTGCTTCAGTTAAGAATGGACTTTTCTTGAGCCTTTATCATCCATCAGAGGTTGAAGGATTTCATAGCTTTTTTGTGCAAAAGATTTTGCTGAGAGCAAAAAAAAAAGTTGTACAAATAAAAGTTATTTATTTGTGCAACTATTAATATCTACTATGGACTATATAGGGTAGGCTAAGGTTAAGGTTCTTGTAACAATACTTTTCATTTTATTTGGCTAAACAGAGAAATTATTCTGTGGAATTGTTACCAACATTGATTGTTGTAGGCTGTCGATGTCATAAAACCTCACCTGGGCAGGTGATACTGAAACGATATCAGGGTATTGCATAGATCAGACTTGTACCCAGTGTTTTTCTGTTACCCGTATGTACTTGAAAGTGACTCTGCAAACCTGGCCCCACTAAAAATACACGACTATATAATTGATTTGAATGTAAAATGTGTGAAGGATTCACCCAGTAGTTGGTTGGACTCCATGGGACTTCATTCACACACTTCGTTTCCAACCGTTTTACACACGACAGCGCATAGGGTCGAAGTGACTGAAGCTTTAAATAAACCATAACATCCGCTCTCTTTGGTGGATTATTATTATCCATTCTGTGAAATTCTCCCACAACACCCGCATGAGTAACGAGGGACGACGTTCTGCCTACTGCTCATTCCCCGCTGCAAATTTTAAACGGCTAATCCGTCGTTTTTGGACTACATTGTTCTCTGTAGGAATCGCTCGTGCCATAGACCAATACGATATAATATGGGCTTGATGTGGTTCTAGTTCAATAGCTTACCTGTACCTGGTACATAACTCCGTCAAACGGCCAGACCAGAGGCGGAAAGCGAACCTCCTGGTGTTCAGTTCACGGGAGAAGTCTCGAGGAGCTGTCCCTCGAAGCGAGTGCTGGGGATGAGAGAGCCCGCGCGCTGCTCCCCTTTGTAACTGATATTGAGTCCCGCGTTCAAGCACTCGTTGCCTTCTCGACGCTTTCACTCATCTCTAATGTGTTCTTTATCCGACACTAAACCGCCAACGTTTATAAGCGGTGTGGGCGTTCATCGTGTCGTGTCCCGAAAAGAGTTCATCTCTCTCTCTCTCTCTCTCTGCACGCCCGGGATAGAGAGTAGGCTTCGGAGGCTGTCCCGTGCATCCGTTCAAGTAAGAAAGCGCGAGCAGAGCAGTTTCCTCAACTGCAGCTCACGTGCCCCTTCCTGTACTGGGCGCGAGAGGGTGAACCAAAGCAACGTGAGATGTTACACCCACGATGCATAGGAGGATGAAGGCTCCACTTTACCATATTATAACATACACTGTTATTAAATAGAGAAATATTAATGTAGACAGATCCCAAACATTTGTACGATTCAAAGGTTGTTCCAAAAATCAGAAAAAGTCTCCAATCATTAGCGTCATCAGTACGCTAATGATCCCAGTACCGTTGACTAGCATGTAGATAAGGGTTAAACAATGCAAAACAGTATATTGCTGTGTTAAATTCTCCTATATTACTGGTAGTAAATTAAAGGATGTGTTGATTGGTTGCGGGATGAACAGTCAGTGTGACACAACTGTTCATCCCCTTAGGCCTCAATGTTGAAACCATTGTGTTTCCAATTTGCTGAAACAGGAACCACTTTGATAAAGACCAATGAACTGGGAAATTAACTTCCCCTCCTCTGACATGTCAGGAGGCGTTCTGACCGCCGTGATTTACAACATCTCCTCGCCGCTCGGGTGGAGCAGACTTATCTCTCGTTCACTCGACGGGGGAGCGATGTGGTCCGTTTTAATTGAACGACATTATCACATAATGAAAATAGCTTTGTTTGTCAACCGGTCGACAGACTTTCCAACGCACTGTGCAGTCTGGCGTTTGGGATGCTTCTTTGACTGCAGCTACACCCGCCAGGAGGCTCCCTTCGTTCTAGGTTCGGTTTCGGTCACAGACTCCCATGTCGTCATCTAACCCCCACCTCAGTTCTTTGATTCAATTTATTGATTAGAAATTGACCGGGAGATAAGAGCCAATCGGATATGGAAATGAGGTATGGTTGGGATACAGGGTTAGAGCATACCAGTGGATTATGTAAGAGACTAAATCGATTGCTGTGCAGTGGATTTATATACACAGCACTGGATAAGATTATATGCAGTGGATTCATGCATAAAATACTGGATAAAATCAATGTGCAATGGACTCATATATCAAATACTGGATTTGATTAAAGTGCAGTGGATTATTAAATATAAGAGTGGATTATATTGAAATGCTTTGAATGCATATGTACAAGACTGGATTAAATTAAGTTATAGTGGATTCATGTATGGAATACTGTATTTGGTTAAAGTGCAGTGATGCATATATATACACTTTGTTATCCACTGTAGTCTGCTGTAATCTATTTTACTTTAATGGGTTCTAAACTCAATTCCACTGTAACTCTCATTCCAAACTGCAATCCACTGTTATTTAATCCAGTCTTGTATATTTAATACACTGCATGTTAATCCAATCCAGTTTTGTATAAAGCTTTCTCCACAATCTTCCACACTAACTAATCTAAATCAAGCATGTAAACACATTTATCCTGAAGGTAAAAATAAGACTTATTACACTCAATCTACAGTAATTAGTAATTACAATTCCACTGAACTAGTATAAATCCAATACATGTTTTGCCTCTGTATTCCCCATAGGCAGTGATCTAAGGCTTCAACAGTGAATAAATCATCAGCTTTTCCCACTCCTGTCATCTGAGAATTCATTATGGTGATGGATTGAGTTACATATAGCTGCTCCTTGCGCCGCAAATCACATTTATTTTCATCAGCTTCATTCATTCTTTCTCAATCTCCCTCTCTTTCCAAGATGGGCGGGTTGTATCAGCATGGTCGATGGTGATTTCATGGGCTCTTTTCTGTATACCAACCTACCATCCAACCACTTTTGTTCGACTTTAAACCGGTTTAGGCCGGTACCGTGTGGGCCGGTGCTGTCCAATGTGGTGGAAGATATTCGTCACTGCAAGGCTCAGATTCAATGCCAGATATAAGCATGTATTTGAATGCACATGTGTAGGCATGGTTAATTTATAGGCCAACAGCTGGTCAGTGAGATTGTAGATGGCTCACACACACACACACACACACACACACACACACACACACACACACACACACACACACACACACACACACACTCACACACACACACAGATGATTAACCCCTGGAGGGGCCAGACGATGGCTGATTGGTCGGTTTTCACTACACACCATTGGCAGCGTATAATCGGATGACCTCGTTTACCAATGCTTACAGGAACTATTGTCATTGTCTAGCCCATTACCTCAGTGGGGAACCTCTGTGTTAAGCCAATACCCCCCCTCCACACACACACACACACACACACACACACACACACACACACACACACACACACACACACACACACACACACACACACACACACACATACACCCACACACATACTGACAGAGCAAGTCCTTCAACAGACACACTAATGAAATAATCACCCCCACCTCACTGCAGGAGAGGAGAGGAGGTGGAAGAGGAGGAGAGAGATATTGTAATCATGGCGTCTTCTGCGTTTATTAGTTCGGTGCTTGAATTGCATGTAAACAGAGGTTCTCATCCCAAGGTGCTGCTGCAGGTTCATTGGTTTTAACAACAGGGGTGGATGGGGTTATTTCTTAAATGCCCCCATTTTGGGGGTGTTACATATTACAATCTTTCCTTCGACTTTACACATATTGAATTTAAACCAAGTGTGTGTGTTTTCAGGTAGTATGGCCATGGGAAGACGCTTAGCTACACAATCACACAGAGTGGATAACATACCTTCTTCTGAGAGCAACACAAGCATTTCTGGTTAAAGTTTGGCACCAACCGGTTCCATAGAAAAAACATGTCCAAGATAGGGGTGAGGTGGCACACGGAATGTTCTCTTATTAAAAAGCAAAGGATGCAGGCATTCTTAGGCTATTTCCAGCTTGACAGGATGCGTCAACCTGGGGTAACTAACACAGTTCCTCTACTAAACAATGTGTCGACAGGTCATTTAGGCAATAAACCAAGAGAAGCTGTGGGTTACAGGGATGTAAGAACAGGGGTCGTTGTTTTGTGTCGTGGTTAAAGCGGTTAGACTACCTTGTTAGATTTAACAAATTTATATCAAAAATATTTTATTGAAAACAAGTCGTAAATCTTCTTTAAGAGAGCAAAGGGGTTGCCGTCCAAGACAGGCTAGTATACTTTGAAGTTGGCGTTGCATTTATACAAATAATTAATATCATGCACTCAAAGGTGTGCAGCATTTTACAACATTTTCGAGCCAATCAGAATCAAGGACTGAAACGACCCATTTTAATAAAAATATATATTTATATGCTTAAGTGCAGCACCCCCTCCCCCCGCCCCTCACCACCTCTCCATCCATCCCATAATGATATTCACTCAGCTGCCGCAGTGGTTCCTAGAAACCAGCCAACAGTTGGCCAAATCCAGGCCTTGCGTGCAGGCAGGAGGCAGACGCCCACATTCTAGAACCCCAGCATGGGGCCGACGCTCATCGGGGTCGTGGTACTCTCCGCAGTAAAGTTTATCTTCCCCTCTGAGTTGAGCTTTACACTTTCTCCCCGTCCTGTATCATTCACTCTCACTCTCTCTCTCTCCCCCTCTCCATCTCTCGCTTCCACCATGACACCCCCTCTTTATATATCCACACACACATACCAAGTATTGTCTTTTGGCTCTCTCTCTCTCTCTCTCTCTCTCTCTCTCTCTCTCTCCCTCTCTCCTTCCCTGTCGGTGGTAAAGGTCGTTGGACCATCTGCTCCTCTGCTGACTGGACATCACCTTGTGTCTCTCGAGGTAGAAATTTCAGTTCAGACGCCCTCCTCTTCTCCCCCTCCTCTCCCTCTCCCCCTCCTCCCATCTCCTCCTTCCCCTCACCCCAGTCCTCATCACCCTGCCCACCTCCAGTCTCCTCTATTCACCCGTCTCCTCCCTCCTTCGCATCACCACTCCTCCCTCCTCTGACCTCTTCTCCAATCCTTTCCTATCCTCTGCTTTCTACCCCCCCCCCCCCCCCCCCCTCCCCTCCCTTCCCATTCAAATCTTCCACAGTCGAATCAAAGATATGTGTACTTAAAATGGTTGGTTTATTTCTTTCAAAGTGCTATTATTCAGCGTGAATATAATAATATGTAATGTAATCCCTCACATCTTTTAGAGTTACTCGTACCTTTTAAATATTAACGTTATGTTTCATTGTGACTCATCCGTCTCCAGCCGTCATTTTGATGCAGGAGCTGTCAGTTTAGAGTGCCGGGCTCGTTGCTCATCTCTTATTTCAAGTTCAACCTGTGAAGAATGCCTCTGCCACACAGTGGTTAGACTGGGTAGTACAACAACACAAGTCCATAACGCTCGAAGGCCACGCATACTCCTAGGCATACATATCTTGAATTCGTTGTCTTAAAGGGCCCATAATAGGCTTTTTTGGGGTTAATAATTTAATATGGGGATACTAATAGAATAGATTGACATGCCTTGATGAAAAAAAAAAAAGACCCCTTATCATTGTCACACTGTTCATTTCTGCCAAACAGCTTTCAGCATCTTTCAAAAATACTATTTTTTTAATCATTCATGGCCACCCTCCCTAGTAGCCCAGTCTGCTTTGATTGGTCAAACACTTTGAGCCGTGTATCTGCAAATTACACGGTTAGGTTTCAGATGTAACGTTCTAACTGTAATTTGTGTACACAACGGTAACAACCGTCTGTACGTTAAATGACCGAAGTTTATATTTTAAACTTCTTATTTAGGTGCACTAGTGGAAACTGCCCTTCGAAGTTGAAAATATATGCGGCCATGAAAATACGAATGGCAGCCAACAGTTAGTCAAATCTCTTATATTACTCATTATTTTGTTGTATCTAGCTAAGCATAGGACTGAAGTTGCTAGTTTTGGGAAATACAGCAGCCTCCACCTCAAGTTGGGTTCCTGCATCAATCTGTTCATTATCCTTTCCACTCTTATGATCTATTCCAACACTATTGTATTTGAAAGACAGGTTGCGTCCTGGATCTATAGAGCACAACAGTGTGGTTCCGGAAGTAAAAATCCCATTTATGAATGATGATGGCCAAAATGAATTCGAACCATTCATTTTTCACGCCTTCGTTGGGAAGTCAAAGGGGGGTATTTTGAGTGCAATATTTATTCATAATGTCGAAGTATAACACTTTGAAAAGAATAATAATTCAAAGTTAGATCAAACTAATAATTCATATATTTCAGCTTCCTTTAGACCGTTTCCATCCATCCGTTTCCAAATAGATTCCAATCTTGGTCAATTTCTAGGAGCAAAGCTAGTTCTTTGCTTCATGGCACTGTCAGCCCCTGTAGCTTACAAGCCTACTATCTGTGATCACATCTTTTATGAGAATATCCTACTCTAAAGCGAGTATGGATTCATGTCTTCTTTGTTTTCATCAATGTATGAAATGTAGCTCAATAGATAAAACTTGTAGTGCCAAGAACTTTTGACAGGGTCTAATGTCCCCCCTCCAAAATCGGTTTTCGGACGTCTTGATGAGCAAGATGATTTAATAACAATACTTGCTATACAAAATGTGTATTATACATTACATTTCTAAATATATATAATAATAATAATAATAATAATAATAATAATAATAATAATAATAATAATAATAATAATAATAATAATAATAATAATAATAATAAATGATAAAATCAAAATATATTTAGTCCCAAATCCATTCGTTTTTAGATAAAGGCCAGAAATTCACAGAAAAACAATATTCATTAGAAAAAGAAAAGCTCTGAGGTTTGGGCTCGAATGTGTTGTTCTTCTTTGACAGACTCGCTCGGCCTACGTTTCCCAGAGTGCAAAGCGAACAGGAAGTACGTACACACACGACCTTGGATTTCTTCTGGGCTGCTCTAAAGTAACGTTTGTGTAACAACAGCTCAACTATGGCAAATAAGGAACCCGCAGTAAGTGCTTCTGTAAATTAAGACTTTAAATATGAAGTTCATTCCGTTATGGTATGTTTTGTTTCAGCTGGATCTGTGTCTGGTTACATTTGCATGCCGGCTTGTGTCGCACTCCTGCGACACAAGATTGGGACCATAAGCACACGTGAGGAGAGAAGCTACCGGACGAATGTGCTAGCTAGCTAGCACATTAGCTAGCACCAATTCATTAAAATAGAAAATGTGCATTAAATAGGGGGGACAGTTGAGGTGGTTGAATTGGCAACTGTTTATCCAGTTATATATCTGATACTGGGGGGATAGTGGGTTGGTTCATTTTAGTCCAACAAGTTGACCGACTCTTGACCTAAATTTGGGGGAGGGTGTTTGACTTACAAGGCACACGTCAATGTCGAATCTTGGTCATCATAAGTATTAATTAATCGCATCGACACGAGGTCTGAAGTCTATCATGTTAAACTACCGCCTTGTGAAACAAACCACCTTGGGTTCAGTTTAACCTCCCAAGGTGTACGTGTGTCGTTCGTCGTTGCTGTTTTACCTAACGGTGGTTCACGGGGTATTCTTGAACAAAGTTCTGTCCCTTGGTTTTAAACCCCTGTCTTTGTCATTGTTTTCTGTATTACAGCAGGGTTTTATGCAGCAGCTGAAGCAGATCGCTGCCAGGATGGGGTCCGGTCCACGGGGGGCTGGTGTGGGTCTGAAGCTACTGATCGGTGCAGGAGCTCTGGCCTACGGCGTGAAGGAAGCAACATTCACAGGTAGGCTGGCCCACCTCATGACACCACATACAGCCTCTCAAACTGGACCGTGCCGTTCTGATATTCCTAAATTACTTGATGTGGGCGAAATGAGGATATCAAATATGAGCCTTGATGAGGCTCCAATGGATATTGTGTGCAAGTACTTATATCAGTAACAGTGATACAATTGCATAAATTACTATGTTGACGTTCATAGAGGGCACATTACCACTTTGAAAACAAAGTTTGTGTTCGCTCTTCAACATTACGTTGCGTAAGGTGGTATCGGGTGGTTGTATCTGAAAAGTTCCAAGAGTACCAGCTTCCTCAGAAGTGTGTGTGCATCTGCTGTTGTGTGTTTCAGTGGAGGGAGGTCAGCGCGCCATCATCTTCAACAGGATCGGAGGGATCCAGAAGGACACAGTGCTGGCTGAGGGGCTGCACTTCAGGTATGATCGGTGGAGCATTGAGGTGACCCCTATATGAGGATGCAAGGAGACTTTACCTTGACCCTAGGTTGTCAAGCTAGATGCAATTCCTGTGTCATTTCACGTCTCATATTGCATGATGCAATTTAAGTCACAATGGAAATTGTGCAAGGACACCTTTCTTGCCATTTTATAAAAACAAATTAGATGGTAAATAATGAGAATCTTAGCCATGATGGTCGTGAGTTTGACAGGGTGGTTTTTTTAGGAGTTTTATTAAGCCAGTATTACAGCAATTTAAGAAAGCTAGACGTAATGTGTTTTAATATGCAATGGTGGTTTGCTTCTTGTAATGGATCGTATCTTGATTATACTGGATACATTCCGTTTTGTACACTGTTAGTCAATGTCTGAGCAAAAGTCTCAGAACGTGCAATCCAAAAAATACAGTCCAAAGTCTGAAATAATTTCTTTGTTATTTATTTGGCTAATCACAGGAGGTTACAGTGGTACGACTCAACAGAGTGCCCACATTTCCTGTTTGGGATTAATTAAATACACAGCATTGTAGAGTTTAGTCTACTCCAAGCTAGGAAGTCTAAACAGACAACCATTACCATTACTTATTACTTATTCTTGTGTACCTTGTGTAATACCAGGTTGACCTTTTTACAGGGCAGCTAACCCCAGAATGTGATCTACTCTGTCGTAATAGCATTGTAGTAGTAACTACACCTCCACTCTAGTGTGTGGTTGAGGCCTTGCCTTGCGAGGCTGCTTGATTAGCGAGATCACGATAATGCGAAAATCCATGTCGGCCGGAACCACAGTGGTTGGTACCAATCAGCTTCTTGAGCTACGTGACAGATGGTTCATCAAATCACCTGCCAAGTGTTTTTGGAAGTTGACCGCCCTTTCACAAACAGTTTCCATAGACCACTTCCCAGATTGTTCTTTGTAAGAAACCATCTGGTCGCATCTGATTAGTCGCAGTCCAGGTTTTCTTAAGATTGTAGTTGCTATTTGCACGATTAAAAAGGCGGATATGCGATCCATTCGAAGACCGCGTCAGGCTTGGATCATTGCTGTGTGTGCAGGATACCCTGTTAAACGGATCAAACGTCCATTAAAACGCTGCCTGGGATTTGTCAACAACACCATGTGAATGACTTGGTCTCCCTGCAACTTTAAACCCTAAAGCACAGCGACTACATTGTGCCAAAATCCCGGGGTTCGGCGGCCTATGCAACCTCGATTTTGTTTGAAGTGTTTGTCGGCCTTCACGCCTCCCAAGTACTCTGTTAAACATGGGTGGTTCTGTTCTCTAGGTTTCCATGGTTCCAGTATCCCATCATCTACGACATCAGAGCCAGGCCCAGGAAGATCGCCTCCCTCACTGGAAGCAAAGGTGAGGAGACCAGTAGGGACTGGGACTGGGACCAGTAGGGACTGGGACCTGCAGTTGAGGAGACCAGTAGGGACTGGGACCTGCAGGAGAGGAGACCAGTAGGGACTGGGACCTGCAGGTGAGGATACCAGTAGGGACTGGGACCTGCAGGTGAGGAGACCAGTAGGGACTGGGACCTGCAGGTGAGGAGACCAGTATGGACTGGGACCTGCAGGTGAGGAGACCAGTAGGGACTGGGACCAGTAGGGACTGGGCCCTGCAGGTGAGGAGACCAGTAGGGACTGGGCCCTGCAGGTGAGGAGACCAGTAGGGACTGGGCCCTGCAGGTGAGGAGACCAGTAGGGACTGGGATCTGCAGGTGAGGAGACCAGTAGGGACTGGGACCTGCAGGTGAGGAGACCAGTAGGGACTGGGACCTGCAGGTGAGGAGACCAGTAGGGACTGGGACCTGCAGGTGAGGAGACCAGTAGGGACTGGGACCTGCAGGTGAGGAGACCAGTATGGACTGGGACCTGCAGGTGAGGAGACCAGTAGGGACTGGGCCCTGCAGGTGAGGAGACCAGTAGGGACTGGGACCTGCAGGTGAGGAGACCAGTAGGGACTGGGACCTGCAGGTGAGGAGACCAGTATGGACTGGGACCTGCAGGTGAGGAGACCAGTAGGGACTGGGACCTGCAGGTGAGGAGACCAGTAGGGACTGGGCCCTGCAGGTGAGACCTAAAGGGACTGGGACACATTTGCCCTCAAAGAGGACGACATAAACAAGTTAAATGCAGCGCCATACTGGTTTAGTATAGTTTTGGTATAGGAGGTAAGGTGCATATTTTTGGATTTGTTGGTTTTCCCAAAATGTTCTGCCTCATATACATTCAAAAAAGCTTTTCATAGCCAGCGAGGTCTGTGCCCACCTCAACAATCACCTTCTTTGTTGGTAAAATGATCCCAAACCGGTTTCATTTTATCAGATATAATATCGAATCGCAATGCGAAATCGGTCCAAAAGGACTAGCAGGGTATTAAATATAATCCAAGTTCCAAAAAGCTGGAGGGTTGCTGGTTCGGTCCTCTGTTCCTCCTGGTTCTAGTGCAGAGTCCTTCAGCGACACTGCTCACCGTTCTGGTCAGGCTGCTAACGGACATGCACCGAGGACGGAGTGGTCTTTGTTTGTATTACTGTCCAAAGGGCTTATGGTCCCAATCTGAGTCTCCTGGGGAGGCTGCCATTGGCTATGTTTGTTTTGCCACCTTGGCCTGTATAGACTGCAGGTCAGTGTGTCTCCAGGAATATGTTGAGTCCTGTCCTCCATTTTGTCTGTGGAATAGGTAACAGCCGTGTCCTAAGTTTTTTTTTCCTGTCTCATCTTTCATGGTACTGTGATGACACCTACTCGGGTGCACACACACACACAGCTGGTCTCAAACAGTTGAATAAAACCATCAGTCCCTCGCATAATCCGCCCAAAAAGAGCCTGTTATTGTGGTGTCGTTGCAACCATATTCTTGACCTATGACCCATTATACGTTGAATATTAAGCGGTTGTTTATTTTTCTATTGGGGCAAATATCATGACCTCAAACCCAGTCATTGTGTTCTCCAGTTCATCTCTGCTCACGGGGCTACTGAATTACTCGTAAGGGCTTATTGGTATTGCTAAAAACAAATGCTTCCTTTTCGTCGACAGCGGTTTGTCTTATCTCGGTCCCTCGGGCTGCAGACACTGATTAACCTTTGGAGTTATTGTTTAACTTCTCTAAACTGTGTTACTCTGTACGTGCAGACCTCCAGATGGTGAACATCGCTCTGCGCGTGCTGTCCCGCCCCCTGGCCGCCAACCTGCCCGCCATGTACCAGCAGCTGGGCACGGACTACGACGAGCGCGTCCTGCCCTCCATCGTCAACGAGGTGCTCAAGAGCGTCGTGGCAAAGTTCAACGCATCGCAGCTCATCACGCAAAGAGCACAGGTAAGCACTGCTCAACACGTGCCACATAACACGCATGCCTGTTTGCACTGGATACATACATGCAAAGTTACACGCATACACCAGTTCACGATGGACACGCATGTGTCCAGTGTGATCACATGTATCACAGACATGCTACGAAACAGACAATGCTACGAAGCACGCACACTACTTAACGCACACACATGCTACGTAACACACACGCTACGTGAAACACACATACACACATGATATTTAAAACGCACGCACACACACGAACACGTGCTGCGTTACACACGCACACATGCTGCGTTACACAGGGACACAGGCTAGGGAACACAAACACACAGGCTAGGGAACACACGCACACAGGCTAGGGAACACACGCACACAGGCTAGGGAACACACGCACACAGGCTAGGGAACACACGCACACAGGCGCTACGGAACACACACGCGCGCTACGGAACACACACGCGCTACGGAACACACACACGCGCTACGGTACACACACACGCGCTACGGAACACACGCATGCGCTACGGAACACACATGCGTGCTACGGAACACACATGCGTGCTACGGAACACACATGCGTGCTACGGAACACACACGCGCTACGGAACACACACGCGCTACGGAACACGCACACACGCGCTACGGAACACACACACACGCCCTACGGAACACGCACACACGCGCTACGGAACACATCCACACACGCGCTGCGTAACACACACACCTCAGTTGGACTGTACAAAAGAATTTAAAGTTCAATAAAATGGAGCTGCTACAATCAAATTCCAGAGATGTTATGTTTTCTGGGGGCGGACTTAGATTCTGGGGGCGGGGTCATGGTCCCTGGGGGCGGAGTCAGCTGAGTGTCCTGTCTCCCGCCCCAGGTGTCTCTGCTGATCCGAAGGGACCTGTTTGAGCGGGCCAAGGACTTCAACATCATCCTGGACGACGTGGCCATTACGGAGCTCAGCTTCAGCCGCGAGTACACAGCCGCTGTGGAGGCCAAGCAAGTCGGTACGGAGTAGCCTGGTGCACACGCAGCACTGGTACACACACACACACGCAGTACCGCTACACATCAATTATATTCACACAGTACAACCATTTGTTATTCATGCATTTCAAGGTTATGAAGCACACATGGTGTTGTATTGCTTTTGACCACTAGATGGTGCTATTGCTCCGTTTCAAATGGTAGAATGAAGAGAAGGCATGTAGTTAAATTGATGAAGCCCAGAGAGTGAAGATTGAATACGATTTTTGCTTTGGGAATTCTTGCTGAAATATGTTGGGACCATAAGATTATGTCTTCAGTGTTTTATCCACAAGACAGGAAAGATGAACTTACTAAGGGCACCTTTACATGGGGGGCTTTGATTGTGACATCAGATGGTTCACTGTGAAGCCTATGTAGCTGACCTGTGTGTGTCTTGTGTCCTCCAGCCCAGCAGGAGGCGCAGCGGGCTCAGTTCTACGTAGAGAAGGCCAAGCAGGACCAGAGGCACAAGATCATCCAGGCAGAAGGAGAAGCAGAGGCCGCCAAAATGGTGAGTTCGTCCCCAGAGCTAGAAGCAAGCCGGCTAGTCACTTATGGCTAGTGAGTGGGCTAGTCAATTATGGCTACCCAGCTAGTCACTTATTCAGGTTATTTGGAAAAGGGAAAACTGAAGACGGAAGCTCCTCCAAATCCCAAGGTCAAACCCAGTGACCTTCAGTGATCATAGTCGTTTTGTCACTGATTATCACTATCACTATACTCCACCTCTGCACTGTAACCTGACTGCCTTGTTGTGTATCGCAACCTTATTAGTGTGTGACTATGGCATTCAAGTTTTTTTAATAAATGAGTGCTATACCTATAGCTCATATCCTAATGTATTCATAGTTACAGTCGTAATTTAGTTGATGACAGGGTGTCACTGGGGAAATACAAAGAGCCCTGAGTCAGGTGGGCCAACCTGCAGGGCGCTAACCACACAGCATCTGGCCTTGTAACGTAGGTTTGATACCCTCCCGCGGTCTTATACTAAATGTCGTTTCGCTCGCCTTCAATCCCCAGATGACACATTATTAAGTATCCAATCTCACACTCGCTCTATGCTTCTGTCGTTCTCTATATTTATATATATCTTAAAAGTACATTTTTCTCATGAGCATCAGAAGAATTGAATGCAAATGTCCCAGAATGCCCAGTGGCTGACGTTCGGAGGAAAAGGTGAAGAACTTTTTAGAAGGAAGATTGTCGCAAAGATTCATATCCTTCTTTGCTAACTGTCAACGTAGGAGGAGTTCAGAGCTCCCCCTTATCAAGAGAAAGGTCTGGAATCCGTTAAACCAGATGACATCAGTCGATCAAGAATGCAATCGCTATTGTTTTTATCGTTTTAATCATGCTCAACTATTCCATCAGTCATTGTTTTGGCGGTCATGGGTGTGACTTAATATGAATTGGTTTCATATGGTCTTTTTAAATCCAAACAAGATGACGAATCGTATTGTTTGTGGAGCTCCCGCACGCCAGGCCAACAAGCCTGGTGTGTTTTTTACCGTAAGCAACTGTAGAAACTCTGATACACTAACATCGGACTACTGTACATCCTGCTCATCAGGCAGAAAGCCCCGCCAAAGCATTGGGGGTTGATTGACAGGTGGAGCGTTCTCTGGATGATGGCACCGGTCTGGCCTGTTTGATTAGCACCCTGGGGAGTTCACCTGAGTCAGTCGCTGGGTTAACCGCCGTCTCTTAAAGGAAAGTAAGTGTTGTGTTAAGAACCTGTCTTATTGTGTCTGTGTTTGACTGACAGCTGGGTGAGGCCGTGACCAAGAATCCTGGCTACCTGAAGCTCCGCAAGATCCGCGCCGCACAGAGCATCGCTAAGACGGTACGCCGCACACTCACACACCTGGTCACACAATCATCCACACACACCTGGTCACACACCCACAATCATCCACACACACCTGGTCACACACCCACAATCATCCACACACACCTGGTCACTCAATCATCCACACACACCTGGTCACACACCCACAATCATCCACACACACCTGGTCACACAATCATCCACACACACCTGGTCACACACCCACAATCATACACACACATCTGGTCACACATTCATACACAACTCGTCACACAATCATACACACCTGGACACACTCACACAATCATAAATACACTCTGGTCACACACTCACACAAACAAGAGGGTAACATTCACAGGCATGCACACACGAAGATTCAAACATGCAGATGGGCACAAACCAATGACTCATGCACTTTTCTCGTCTCCTTATCTTGCCTGTTTCTTTCTCAACTCCCTTTCTTTCTCGGCCTTGTGCAGTCATTCAGACGGGTTGTGACTCGCCCTAGCGGCATCTGCTACTTTTTCTTAACACTCAGTAGGAGGAACTCCTCTGCTCCTCCACCTTCATGTTACGGACTCCTCTTACTGCCGTTTACAGACGGGTTGGACCTATCGGAAGGCTTATGGCACCGGTTTGTCTCAACCTATCAGGTCTACCCAGAGTTGGGAAGACGGAGCAAATTGTAAACGATGTCGTCCCACCCATGTTTTCGTTTTCTGTAGACACTGGGAGAGTCAGATGGGAAGAATGCACATTAATTCAGGACGAGCAGGTCCAACCAATGGACAAACTGCTGATCTCATTAAAACACACTTTCACCTCAACCTTTGCACTGTTCAAACGCAGTTCTGGAAAACATTTTTAAATGCATGCGTAATGGGGGCGGGAGGGGGCAGAACCAATGAGGGCAATGAACAGGTGAGCTGGGCGACCTCGTTGTGGTGCCAACTTACTTCTTGTATTATTAATTCAAGCTGATATGGCAGAGGTTTCTGTGAACTCCCCTCCAGAGGAGCAGTCTTTGGTCTGAGATGGAGGCATCCCCAGCACGCCACCAAGGCTCAGCTAGTAAATGTTTTTTTTCACGTCCGGAGAAGAGTAATTATCTCTTAAGATGGCAGGGACACGTTGCCACGACCGACGACCGAACACATCCTGATGAGAACCATTTAATAATTGACCGCATCATGTAGGCGGGTGTCTGGGGGACGCTCCTTATTGAACACAATGCGACACGACGTGTCCCTTTCACAGTCCTCAACTCAGCCTCACTCTTTATCTTTAGTACTGTTGGATTACTAAACAGGAGCGGTTTCTTTCACGGCTGCTCAACATTTATTGATGTTAATTTATTATTGATGTAAATGCAAGCCGTTTCCCCTCGATACGCAGGTATTGTGTATTTGTATTCAACGACAGACTAGTAGTTCTGGATGAGAAGTGCTGGAGAATTGAGTTGAGTTTACCGCTGGCCACTAGATAGCGCCAGATGCGCACGTGAATTGTAGGACTCCATTAAATAAAAAGGTTTTGAAGGTTGTCTTGCTCTTTGTTTCTAACCTGTAGATTGCCGGGTCACAGAACAAGGTCTACCTGAGTGCCGACAGCCTGGTGCTGAATCTCAATGACAACAGCACCTTTAACAAGTAAGTCCCGCCCACCCACATATTATGGGATGTGTGGCCATGATGTCCATCTTATCGGCCCCCTATATTACCGCCATGGTGTGTGATCGAGGGACGGATCGACCGACCAGTATCCACAGTGGGTCGTACCAACTGGTGGCCGGTTCGTCCTTTCGTCCATCTGTGCGGTAGGGATGTGCATTTATGGCAAAAATACTATTCAATATTCGCAGATAAGTATTCGAAAATCGGTCAATCAAGAACCCCTCACGCACGCACACTCGGATAGATGCACACACAATGTCACAGGGAGAGGCTTTTATGATTTGTATGAAATCTGCCCCATCAACATTCAACATAAAAATTATTTCAACGTGGGCTTAGGCAGATAGGCCTATAGCCGCTGAAAACAGGTCGCTATTTATTTATTTATTTATTTTACTGAACACAGCCTGCATGACGGTGAACTAGACACGTCAAAAAAAATAACTTCACACGGTGTGTCTTTTTACAATTTATTTGTTACCAGCGTTCGTAGTGTTGATCAGCAGAGAAATAGTCTGCCAAAGACGTTGACGTCGCTTAGCACCCGAGGACGCTGGGGTTGATAAGTTACCAGACTACTTGCGGAGTGATACGATAGAAAAAAAATAATCGACTTCCTTGACAGCGGTCATTATATGCTTAACGATGGTGATTTATCAAAAAATTATTCACCACCGGAAGTTGTGAAGGCCCATGCAAGTGAACGGAGCGTTGAACAGCATTGAGAAGAGCCGTGTAATGAATAAAGATAGTCACATTAATTATTCGATATTCTATGTGACTTTAACTATACGACTATTCAACGATCGTTGCCCATCCATGCTGAGCGGACACGTCCCACTTGTGATGTCACTAAAGGGTAGATGTGAATCAGATTTACGTCACACCTGTTGGTATATCATAGGTGCCCGATAACGAGTTTGAGTGAGCTGGAACTCAGCCGCGATTAAGGGGAAGTTGTGTTGGACTAAACCACGGGTCCTTCTTCTGCTTTCAAGCTTGTAGCTTAAAAAAAACCATTTTAACCGCAAACTTGAACCGAGATTAACTGTCATTTCTTTCTCGTCTGATTTTTGTCTGGCTGTCTTTCTCTCTTTCTCTCTCTCCAGTTTGAACTTGAGTAAGTAAGAGGAAGCCCGCCATGAAGAATTTGCATTCCTATCGGTCCGATTGATCTCTGCAGTACTACACATCCTCACACATACACACATATACACACTCACAATCACACACGCGTATATATTTACACACACTCACACACCAGCCATGGTTCTGTCAGTAACTGGACTCTCCCAATCCCTAACTGGGCTTCGAAACAGAATGCTTTGCTCTCCCTTTTTGTTTGTTTTATTTTATTTAAATTGTTGCGGTAACGGATACGGCGTCGGCCCGGCACCGGGTCACTAGACTATAAACGCACTTCTAGAACCCGCAAACACGTGGCTGTGGCGGCAGCCTCTAGCCACGGCCCTCTGTGCCGGACAAACTGACGGGCACGTCCTCCGCTTTACCGTCAAAAGAACCGAGCGACGTCCACCAATAAGCGGGAAAGTTCGAGTTTTTCGACGGACGTCAGAAGTGACACAGAAGAAGAAACGAGTGAAAAAAAACGTCAACGTGAATCCGTGGACTGGGCTGCCGGACTGGAGCTGGTGGGGGCTGGTGGAGTTGCTCCAACTGGACGTGGGGGGGGGAGAATGAGATCCCGTCTGTGTCCTGGTCCGAACTCTGCGTCTCAAACCAATAAATGTATTTTATTTGGAAAACATTCTATCATGCAGATTTTTGTTTACTGCACTAAGCTGAAACGTTTATCTGTTGATGGATCAAAGCTTTCATGGATTCTACATCTGAGGTGTTGGTTTTGACCTTAATCAAATGTTCTTTTCTAGTTTGTAACACGGAAACGATGTAATGAAAAGTATAACTGCGGAATTAAACTTTGTCTTGAAGTATGTCTTTCAGTCTAAAATGTTTCTGTAATACTTTCAAAACCTCAATGCTGGAGTAGTAGAAGTAGTACTTAATTACTTCAACTCAAACCCTATTCTCCTTCACCTTTCATTCAAACATCTTGCCTGTATACTTGTATAGGCTGGCTTTGCTCTAGTGTTAACCTAGTGGTTAGCGAGGGGTTAAAGGGGTGAAGATGAAAGTGTAATGGCAGGAAGAGGGTGGGATCATATAGCTGCTATTGTGTGATCGACACAAAGCTCGTCCTCCATGTTGATAATGCGACACAAGCTAGCTTGCTTTTGGGAGGGGGGCGTTGTCTTTCACTGTGACCGTATGGTAGTGCTTTATAGGATGGGGGAGGGAGGGTAATGTTATAGCTGGATGAATATTTATCTCAGGAAGGGGGGTTGGGATGAACTGGCGTCGCCTGATTGGCTGGGGTTCTAACCGCCCACTGCCCTCTGTCAACCAATCAGCCGCCACTGCAGCGTTTGAATGATGGGGACGTGTTTTTTTTGTTGTTTTTTTAAGGAAGGGATATAGGAAGCTGTGAGTGGAGGGGTCCTATGGGGGGTGAGTGCCAGTTCGATATCTGTCTGCCGCTATCGAAATACCATTCACACAGTTACATTTGTAGGTTTAACATACAGTCTATGCATATTTCAGATTTGGGTGCTTTTATGGACATAAGTCGGCTTGAAGAAGAGAGGTAGTGACCTAGTGTAAAACAGGCAGGTGGGAATCGAACCTGTAGTGTCTGACCAGGCGTAATGCTGCTCACAGGTTTAGCAGACGGCTGGGTTGAGCCATGGAGCCGCACTCCCGTGGGGGAGGGAGGGGTGAGGACAGGGAGGGAGGGGTGAGGACAGGGAGGAGGGCAGCAGTGAAATGGCTGCCTGGTCACATGACCTTCCTCCCTCCCTCCCTGAAGCATCTTTTTATTATCTCAGCCTGCATCATGCGTGTGCTGCACTGCATGATTGTAAATTTGCTGTTGAAGAAAAGGAGGGGGGGTAACTATTGCACACGTGCACACTCTCCAGTGCACGCGACATGCGCCCCCTCCCTCCTCCCTCTGCAGTGCATAAACAAGGACGGATTACCGCTCAGCTGGGACGTTACCGTGGAAACAGTGACCTCACACTGTTCTCGGCGAACTGGGCCGGTCGCCATGGCGCTCCACTGCTGTTCTGTTGGAGAGAGAAAGAGATGTAGGATGTAGCGGTTACCATGGCGAGGCTGGGTCGCAGTGCTTCTCGACACGGCTGTACCTCCTCCTCCTCTCCTCTTCCTCTCCTCTTCCTCAGTCGCTGTCGGCTGTAGGAGCTCTGATTCTCACCTTGAAACACATGCAGACGGTAATGCGGTCAGAAAGGGACCACATTACCCAGAAGGCATTGGTGTCTCAGCAGTAAACAGCGTTGCCGAGCCAAACCTCAAAGTCTGAAGCCACCCTTTTATTTAGTTTTTGTGCGATCAGAAGTGTGTGTGTGGAGACTAGCATGATGTTAGCGTGTGGTCCTAACATGGCTGTTCCTCTCTACTCCATCCTCTAGTGGGACGTCTGTTATACTCCCTGTAAAACCTCTCCCCTGAACCATGCAGTTAACACCATTGCTACCATTGTGCACCATTGCTCCTCACATTGACACCGCACATCACATACAATAAGACACACACTCGTCTACACACGGTAACGCACACTGAAGCACCTACCTCCACTAGTAACACGCTAACACTCCGGTACACACCTGCATGCATGTAGTAACACACCTTTGGGCACTTTGACATTCATCTGTACACGCAAAACCCTGCTTTACACACACACACACACACACACACACACACACACCCCAACACACCCCAACACACACACCTCTACACACAGAAGCACATGTTGGCACACAACTTAGTCACCAGATCCTGCACGCTGGCCGTTAGAACCAGCCATCTCCAGATGTGGGCATCCCTTTTCCTCCAGCTGTGCTCTTGACTTCGCTCCATCATTAGAGTGGTGAGGGTGTTCGACAACCCAACCGAAAGGTTCAGGGTTCGAGCCCCCCAATATCTGCACCTGTAGGTGTCCTGGGACAAGATGCCCCCTAACACCTAACTGCTCCTTTATGACCTGTCTCTGTACTGTCTAACCCCTACCTGCTCCTTTATGACCTGTCTCTGTACTGTCTAACCCCTACCTGCTCCTTAATGACCTGTCTCTTTACTGTCTAACCCATACCTGCTCCTTAATGGCCCTTCTCTGTACTGTCTAACCCATACCTGCTCCTTAATGGCCCTTCTCTGTACTGTCTAACCCCTACCTGCTCCTTAATGGCGTGTCTCTGTACTGTCTAACCCCTACCTGCTCCTTAATGGCGTGTCTCTGTACTATCTAACCTATACCTGCTCCTTAATGGCCTGTCTCTGTAGTGTCTAACCCCTACCTGCTCCTTAATGGCGTGTCTCTGTACTGTCTAACCCCTACCTGCTCCTTAATGGCGTGTCTCTGTACTGTCTAACCCCTACCTGCTCCTTGATGACTTTTCTACTGGCTAACACCAACCTGCTCCTTAATGACTTTTCTACTGACTAACACCAACCTGCTCCTTAATGAACTTTCTACTGTCTAACCCCTACCTGCTCCTTAATGAACTTTCTACTGTCTAACACCAATCTGCTCCTTAATGACCTGTCTCTGTACTGTCTAACCCCTACATGCTCCTTACTGACATGGATCTGAATCCACTGTAAGACCCTTTTGATAAGTGTGGAAACTCATTAACTATTTAGCTGAGTGACTCAATAATAGATATAAAGATGCGTACCATACATGTCGTAGGATATAGATCTAGGTTCAGACCCAGGACGTTACTGCTGGGATTGTAAATATCTCAAAGCTAGATTGGGCTGCGTGCGTGTAAAGCCTCAATGACACGCCTGCACGGATGGACATTGTTTATGGGTCTGCGTTGCTCTTTTTGGACATTTTGTTATTGTTTTAATTGCTAACCTCTGCTAGTCTGGACTAGTAGCGTAGCGGTAAAGACGAAGCGGCTCATCCATCAGCGTGAAGTGGAGTTTCATGTTTGGAGAGGTTCGCATAACGACGATGCCCTAGCAAAGGTCAGGGGTCAAGTGAAGATCAGTAGCTAACGTGTTCTAGGAAGAGCAGCGAGGTGTTAAAATGTAGAAGCGCTGCTGCTGTTCTCCACGGAAATCAGATCTCTAATTTCTGAACAGCTTCGGTGTGTGTGTGTGTGTCTGTCTGTCTGTATACGTGTGTGTCTGTCTGTACGTGTACATGTATGGGTTTCTTTGTGTGTGTGTACCTAGTTGTGTGTGTATGCCTGTGTACAGGTACGTAGGTTTGTGTGTATACTTGTGTGTATTTCTACTTGTGTGTTACTGTCTGCTCTTGCGTGTGCGTACATGTGTGTTTGTGTCTGTGCGTACGTGTGTGTATGTGTCTATGTGTGTCTGTCCATACGTGTGTGTGTCTTTGTGCGTACGTGTACGTGTCTGTGTGCTAATCTCCAGCACTAATGGTTCTAATTAACCTGCTCCTGTGGATCTCTCCTCTTCCTACAGAGGCCCGCCGGGACGCGACTCTGGGTGGCCCAATTCATAGCCCCGCCTCTTTCACACACACACACACACACACACACACACGCATACACACCTCTGTTCCGGATTCTGATTGGTCGAAACGGCTGCCAAATGACAGCCTTTGGTTTGAGTTGATTATATTTATTCAGCGAACCTTTTGCCTCAACATGGCCGCTGACCTAGCTTGAACTCTCGGGGCGCTAGCGCTGATTTGGCTGATAATTACGCGGGGGAGCCATTGTGTCATTTGGAGCGAGCCCAAATTAAATCTAAAATCCCCCCGGCAGCTGTTCTGTTGCACGCTCACCGCATCCCGGAGAATATACCAACAGGTCCTCTTGCTGCTAATCCCATTGCTCGCTAATGGACTTTAGCCTAGCGAAACTAGCTTGTTATTATGCCAGCAGAGGGGGTCAGGTTAGACATTCTGTAGTCAGGGTGTTGACTCCTACCTGAAAGGTTCTGGGTTCAAGTCCCAACCGGCGGCCGCCCACCTGTAGGTTAGAGTGGGTTAACCAATGTTCTACCTGTTTATGTCCTAGATCAGGTTAACTAATGATCTACCTGTCCTAGAGCAAGTTAACTAACGGTCTACCTCTCCTAGTGAAGGTTAACTAATGATCTACCCTTCCTAGAGCGGGTTAACTAATGATCTCCCTGTCCTAGAACAGGTTAACTAGTGATCTACCTGTAGCCGCAGAGCAGTTTACCTAACGGTATACCTGTCCTAGAGCAGGTTAACTCATGTTCTCCCTGTCCTAGAGTGTGTTAACAGTGTTAACGGTCTACCTGTAGGCCATTAGAAGATGGTGTACCTGCTCATTAATGATTTGCTGCTATAAAAATGTCTAAGCTACTTCGGATAAGCAAAATGACTAACGATGCAGGAGGTATGCTTTGGTCATGTTTTGTTGTTGACGTCATGTGATTGTAGCAGAATTTAAATGAATAGGATGTCTGACGTGAGCATACAGTTAAATGTATACAATTCAAACAAAACAAAACTCGGGGATCGTGTAGCAGAAATCCAAAGGCTCGACATCAGCTGGCTAGCTGTTAGCTTTGTGGGATACAATGAACCCTCGCTGGTGAGAGAAGGTCCCCCAGAGTCGGGTTCCTTCTGTGGTGTGAAAGCCGAGACCTTTCTCCTGCGGGTGAAGACGCGGGAACCTGCCTTCCCACTCCTCTCCCTTTACGAGTCGGGGGATCTCCTGTGGTTTCGTGTTCTCTGATGGAGCCGGGGGCCCGACAGCCCGGTGTGGACGAGGCTGCTGGTGACCTCAGAGCGACAAGTAAAAGCCCGCCTATTTTGTTTCCTGCTTTTTACTTTCTTTCTTTTTTTTCCCTCAATGTGGGGCTTTCCTGTTTGTCGCTGGGACTGGTTTCATTCCGGAGACTTCCGTCTTCTCCCTGTATGGCGGAGCTGCTGTGTGGAGCGCCACCATCTGAGAGATGGACATTGTGAGGTGCTGTTCAAACAGAACACAAGTATTTCTGGTTTTTATTGTGCTGTGAAGGAAAGGAGACAATGAGGAAGGGAAGGTAACAAGGTGAGGGAAGGGGATGAGGATGGAAGGAAGGAGGAAAGGACAGAGAGAAAGAAAAGGGCGTGAAGGAAAGGCTCTGAGGACAGGGTGAAAGGGAAGTAGAGATGGAATGGAGGTAAGGACGGTGAAGGAAAGGTTGCGAGTGCTAGGGGAAAGTGTGTGTGTTCTCAGGCCCTCACAGACCTCCTCTCCTATCCAGCTCCTGAGGAGACCCATAAAGGAGGTGTCGGATTTCTCTCTCTCTCTCGTACACTGTCTGTCTGTCTATACTGCTCTCTCTCTCTCTCTCTCTCTCTCTCTCTCTCTCTCTCTCTCTCTCTCTCTCTCTCTCTCTCTCTCTCTCTCTCTCTCTCTCACCCGGTGAATCTCTGTCTGTGTGTAGAGTTTGATCCTGGTGAAAGGGTGACTTATTGATTAATGATGTCAGCGAAACGAAGGTCAACTAGGGATCAATGCAGTCGCACACACACACACACCAACCAGACAGAAACACCTATTTCACACCTATTTCTAGTCCCCTTACTCCTCCCTTAACTTCATACACTCCCCTCCCCTCACCTCCCCCAACAAACACACTTCTCTCACACACAAGCTGTTACTCTGGTTACCAGATAACCGCCAATGAAAGGGCCACTTGTGTCCCCTGAACAGCCACATGGTGGGCCGGGCCCCCCTCAAGACTCTCACCGATAGCGCCGTGCTCCAAGACCCAGGGGGGCACCTCAACAACGTCTTCCTCATCTTCATCTCCGTCCTCTCTGTCTGTGTGTTTCTAACCCATTCAGGGGGGGCGGGGGCGGGGACGGAAACAGGACCACAACAACAGGAAACGCATCACGGCAGATACCACTGTGTGCCGTGGCTCACGCGCCCGCCCTCGTTATCAGTCTGCCGTGTGCACGCCCCCGCCCGCCCTCCACTCCACCCTCCTCACCCCCGCCCTCTCAAACTGCTCGCTGCACCCACCGAAAAAACCAGGCCACTTCCACATTCCTGCTGGCTCCACCCCCACCCCCCCCCCCCCCCCACCCGCCCCTCTAGACAGCAAATATTGTCTTTCTCCTGTCGGGTGGAGGTGAGAGGGGGGAGGAGAGGAGGTGAATGCAAGGAAGGAGCAGGCAGGGAACAGGAGAGGGAGAAGGAGGAGGAGGGGGAGAAGGAGGAGGTGGTGGAGGAGGAGGTGGAGGAGGAGAAGGAGGTGGAGGAGGAGAAGGAGGTGGAGGTCCATGTTGTGTTACCGTACGTGAAACCAGTCCGGTGAGAGATTCTGGACGAGGAAACGCTGATGGTGCATGTACGCCTGTGTGTGTGTGTGTGTGTGTGTGTGTGTGTTTGTTTCCCAACCCTACCATCACTCTTGGTGTCCTCCTTCCTCCCCCCTCCCTCCTTTCCTCCCTCTGTTTGGAGTCCATTTCTCATCCAACTCCATGTATGGTCTGGACTGGGAGAGAGGAGGGGGAGAGGAGAGAGCAGGAGGGGAGGAGAGAGGAGGAGAGCAGGGGAGGGGGAGGAGAGAAGAGGAGGGGTAGAAGGGGGGGTGAGTAGAGGGCGGGGGGGGGAGTTGGTGTGGGAGGAGGGAGGGAAGGAATGGAGGGTAGATGAGAGGAATAAAGGAGAGGAGATGGGGGAGGAGAGGAGGAGATGGGGAACGAGGGCGGAGTGCGTGAGGAGCGAGGAAAGGAATTGAGGAGAGGAGGTGCTGGGAAGTTTTATACCGCGTATGACAAAAGCAAACAGGGAGTGACCTTACAACAGGATTTTGAGCTAGCTCTTATTTTTAGATGAGAGAGAGAGAGAGAGAGAGAGAGAGAGAGAGAGAGAGAGAGAGAGAGAGAGAGAGAGAGAGAGAGAGAGAGAGAGAGAGAGAGAGAGAGAGAGAGAGAGAGAGAGAGAGAGAGAGAGAGAATATGGGCGCTAATATAGCTCTTCATGTATATTCTTGTTTGGCTGAGTTTTGTATTTCAAGAGGCTGGACAAGCTACAACACAGGAAGAAGAACTAAAGTTAGCATATGCTGTGGTAAATAGTCCAGTATTGTTATGCAACTTCCCCTTTTGTGAATATCCATTATTCTATGTACCCTCCACTCAACTTTGTTGTTTATATGCCAGCCAATGTCAAATCCCTATAGATGGATTAGAACAAAAAAAGAACTAGAGTTAAAAAAAAAAAAAACGGCAATAGTCTGGAGTCCCCGAGTCCGGATCCGCTGCCGACCGTGATCCAGTCCGGTGTTTGGCTCCGACTTTAACTCCGAGCTTCAGGTTTCACTGTCCTCCTCTCCTCGTGCCGCCATTTCACGTTCGTGTCTCGGGCTCCTCGCAAGTCGTGTCATGGAAGGAGAGCAAAAGACGGTCTTTGTGTTCCCGGCGCAGCCATGCTTTCCAGACAGTCGACACACCGTGTGCGTGAAAACACAGCAGAAACAACGTAGCTTTGTGTCGTTTTGTAAAGATAAAAAACATATTTAATCTTGAAATAAATAATCTATATCTTGTATATAAGGTTAAACAGACCATCTTGTGGCGGTCTATGACAAGTGCGTAACGAATATGATGCGCACACAATACAACGATGCAAAACGTTGTAAAGCGTTTTTTACTTTCTGGGCCCCAGGTAACAACAACGAAAATATGAATTATGAAAATCGTCTCTCAGCACACCCTCCGCGGGACAGAACAGAGGGCCCTTGGAAAGGCCATCCCATAATATCAAAGGAGCGTTTGATGTTCGGTGGCGAGGGCCGGGTGGGCGGGGCGCTGTTAGGGGATTTTTGGTGGATGCGCAAACGCGTCCATATTTCAATGTATTTCATGTCACCGTTCAGACCAACACTGTCGCTCTACGGAAACCAGGGCTTCAATAACGCACAAATTAAAAACAAAGCCACCGTTGATGAGGAACCAAAAAGGGTAGTCCTAAATAAACTCCACATCTGGTCCTAGTTGTGACTCTTTTAACAATGGCCATATTCAGCCGTTAGTCCCGCGTCCAATTTCCATCGCAGTCAAAACACTTGATCCCATTGCGTTCGAGATTGTTATATATATATATATATATATATATATATAATTACTGAACGTCCATTAATTAGAATAAAAACGTGGGCGGCCGTATCGCCGGATCATGGCACCTGAACAACTAAACATACAACCAGTCTCGTAGAAAAAAAAGGTATCGCCGTTAGTAATGGAGGCCACATTGCCCGCATGTCAATACTCTCCATATGAATAGCAGCGCTGCCAACAGGCGAGGACGTGCAGTGCTACCGGCAGCCCCCCCCCCCCCCCCCCCGCCTCTCTCTCTCTCTCTCTCTCTCTCTCTCTCTCTCTCTCTCTCTCTCTCTCTCTCTCTCTCTCTCTCTCTCTCTCTCTCTCTCTCTCTCCTCTCTCTCTCTCTCTCTCCTCTCTCTCTCTCTCTCTCTCTCTACTCTCTCTCTCTCTCTCTCTCTCTCTCTCTCTCTCTCTCCTCTATCTCTCTCTCTCTCTCTCTCTCTCTCTCTCTCTCTCTCTCTCTCTCTCTCTCTCTCTCTCTCTCTCTCTCTCTCTCGCACACCCTCACCCTCTCCGCCCCCACCCTGTATTGTCATGCGTGGAACCGAGCGCGCGGTCACCGTGGAGGACGCGCGAGACAATAAATAAGATTCCCAGTAGGAGTGACCACAGAGTGAGAAAGCGACACCAGTGGACATTCGAAGAGATTAGAGTGTAAGCAGGCGGACTGCTGACGGCCTATTGTTGTTGTTGTTGTTTATCGCCTCCATGTTGTCCCCGCCGTCTCCACTTCATCTTAAGCCCGCCATGATGCGAGTCAGCACACGTTGGTGAAAAGCTCACGATGGCGCATTTAATTTCACCTTTTGGTCTGATCAAACGTCGCACGAAATGATAAGTATATATTTAGGGTGTTGAAGATGCATTACGATATCGGTTTGTTAGATACGTAGCGTAACTAAGTAAAGATCTGCTATTCTTCAGTCAGACACGCAGTCTCACGCATTCAATAGTTTGCTTCCTCGTTTTGCGGATGGAATGTCCGTGGACAGTTTGGATATTCTTCTTCGAACGGGATAGAGCCGATGAAAAGATTAAAATACACTGTTTATCATTTATGTATTTTCCTTGGGAGCCACGTGACACCCAGCGGTCAAAGTATTGAGAGGATGAGGTCGGGGGGCGGACCCACAGTTGGCGCCTAACCGATGCTCCAAGTGACCACTAGATGCTGCCATCTCGTCCTCGTCCACGGATAGTCCTACTCTTACCATTTTCCAATGTTAAAATATTAAAGTTCAGAGCTGATACGCTTCAGTATAGTTTCTGTTTACCCAAATAGGGTTTTGAAAGGATTAATTATCCGGTTTCGTTTTTTTTTTAGTTGTTCAAAGACGGCGGTTAATGATTTGCTGTCTTATCTTATTTATTACATCGCCATTGTCTTGAACATTGCAGAATATTAGGCGCCCTATAACAATGATTATATAAAGGCAACAACACGCTACAAAGACCTCTCTTACGATAAGCTATAGGCTAAGATGATATAAAAGTCTGTATTTGTGTTAGTGTATTGCAGTCCAATGTCAAAAGATAATTTATTTCCGTTGAGTATTGAACCCAATAAGGACCAGGTTAAGTAAATTTAGGCTAACTCTAGGTTGGTCCGAGCGCTACAACAAAGCTGCTAATGATAGCACGTTGAGTGGATAAAGTCCAACGCTCTCCAGTAGGATTACTCACGCTCCACTTCTATGCTGTAGACTAGTATCCGTTGCTATCATACTTAGAAAAAAAAGAAAAAGTTTTGTGAAATTATTTGGTATTCAAACTATAAACATATCCACCTTCCATTTTGAACAAACATATTTATGGAGTTGAACCTCCAACCCTGGGGGGGCTACTGCCTTGCTCTACACATTGGACTCCACAGCATTGGATTTTAATGTTTGTTCTGCAGGCTCTGTTTGTTTAATCCGAGTAAACAAGCACTATGTTCAGGTGCGACTTGTGTCTATAGAAGGAGAGATATCGCTCCGATAATCTTCGCTGCATTGTTGCTCCAAGTCCTGCAGTGACAGTGTTAGGCCACATGGTGGCGCCAGAGCGCCGCGAAAGCACGACCCGGTTTATAATGGCTTATAATGAGTCAGACAGGAGCCCATTGTACTATATCACAGCCCACAGGAACCCTGTGTGTGTTAATCTATTTATCTGTCAGTTTAAATGGATCCTTGCAGGCAGAACCGAACACAAACCACTGAAACAGTCATTAAAACCCAGTCATCCACTCTCCCGTGTATAAATCATTTATCAGTATAAATGCTGACATGTTTACTCCACACTGCAAACTACACAACCACGCATTTATGCGTCGATTCATCCCTCATCCATCTGTTTACACATCCATCAATCGCTCATCCATCCATCTCTCTTCCATCAGTTCATGTTGTCCAATCGCTTTACAAATCCCAGAACTGAAGGAAACACAGGTCTAGTTTAGACCCTGTGTTTAGTTTTTTCAACCCTTCTGCTTTGATACTTACTTCTCAATGATTGATATACATATAGTCTATGCATATATTCATAAATATTTATTATTACTATATATAGCCCATGTAAGTCTATATATACCTTTATATATACGTAGGCTATATGTATATTGAGATATATAATTTATTAATGTATATGTAGGCTATGTAAGTTTATCTAAAGATGTATACCATAATAATGTATGTAGGCTAAGTACAGTATATACATATACTGATATAGTTATCATTAATTTTAAACAGGCTACAGTATGTCTATATATAGATTAATCATAATTATATGAGTTTATATATATCTTTGTAGGTTTATACAAAGATATAAAAATACATGGAGAAAATTATTATTATTATTACACAGTGCTCTATCAATGATAGGGAGTACTATACTTTAAACCTGTGGACCGCTTTAAAACTAGATCGGTAGTCCTGGAACAAGCTTCCTACAGGTTCTACAGGTCCATCAGCCCGTGCATGGATCAGTGAATCTATACCATCGCCATGGAAATCCCCCCCCCCTCCTCCTATCATCAGCGTGGGTCAGCGGGGCGACGTGCTTCACTGTTTATGATGTCATTGTGTTGTCGTGATCGGGCCAGCCGAGTATTGAGTACTTTTATTGTTGCACTACGCTCCAGCTCTACTGATGCACCGGATACTGAGATACATGAACTTTTATTGTGGAAGCCGTACAACTCTCGACTGTGTGTTAAAATGTTCTCCCTCATCAGAGAGTGAGTAAGTTTGTGCTGCATGATGTTCAATGTAATGTAGGCCTACTATCTTAAACGTTCTACTTCACTCCACTCAGTTTGTAAATAAGTTATTATATATAGTCAAGTCAACTTTATTAATAGCGCACATTTCATACACCAGGCCGTCTCTATGTGCTTCACTTATAAAAATACAATACACAGTGCTGCTCAGACCCTCAAAGCACTTCAGATGGTGTGCGTGCATAAGTCTGTTCGCATGTGTTAGTGTGTGAGTGTGTCTCTGTGCGAGCGTGTGTCTATATGTTTGGTTTGGGTGCTGATATGACACCTCACATTTATCAGTTTGATGCAGACAATAATAATAAGAAGAATAATAATAATAGCAGCAACAATTCCAACCATTAATATGAATAATTAATGATAATAGTCGGGATCTTCCGAGCACTTCTCTAAAAACATAAAGCTCATACCAGAAGCAATCGTTATTTATTATACTTGAGTTTAACTATTGTATTTTTTGGTCAGTCGGTTTCAACTTATATCATCTGTATTAAAGTATAGTGTGAGCTTTGACCTCCAGGGGTGGAGATCCAGAAGCACTTGGTTGCCATAGTGACAGGCAGGCTGGAATATTATGGGATGCAGAGTCTCCAGGTCTGAGGGATCAATAATTCAACATGTCTAATGGCTGAGACATCTGGTAGCTTGTGTGTGTGTGTGTGTGTGTGTGTGTGTGTGTGTGTGTGTGTGTGTGTGTGTGTGTGTGTGTGTGTGTGTGTGTGTGTGTGTGTGTGTGTGTGACGTGTGTGTGTGTGTGTGTGTGTGTGGGTGGGGGGTTGGATGGGGGTTTGTGTATGTGTGTGTGAATATGCGTATGTTACAGAGAGCGATACACATGTATACAGTTAGAGAGGTAGAGAGACATACAGAAATGAAGAGAGAGAGACAGGCATACAGAAAGAGAGAGAGTCATGCATATATGGAGAGAACGAGTGAGGTAGAGAGACATGCAGACAGAGAGAGCGAAGGGGCTCCCTATGGAGTATCATGTCCAGGTCACATCTCCAGTTTTTCCACCAATCAGCCTCCACTTGACCTGCCGACCCCACACACACCCCGGCTGCACACACACACACACACCCCTGCTGCGCACACACCCCTGCTGCGCACACACACCCCTGCTGCGCACACACACACACACACACACACACACACACACACACACACGCACACACATTCCTGCTGCAATCACACACTTCTGCACACACACCAAAGACCACACACAGACACACACACTACTTCTGCAGACATGCACATTCACACGCGTACACACACACACATACACACACATACACAAACACACTTTGATGCGTACACATATAGACAGTTTGCAATCAAACACACAAAGACATACACACACACACACACACACGCAAACACACACAAAATTATTCAATCTGCATACACACATACACTGTACAGACACATTTAATACTGACTCTGACAGCATCGCTTTAACACAAGCAGTATGACATTACGCTGCGTCCCTTTCACATAGTGGCTTCTGGCTGTTGTTGCCTGTCTTGGCCTACAGGGGTCGCCTGGGTGCAGTTACACGCAGCCTGAGGCAGTGTACTGCTCGTAAGAGGAGCAGCAGCTAGGGCGATGATAACACCGTTTGAAATACCTGTCCCGAGGCTAGGGTCTGTCTGAAAGCATTACCATTAGCATTTAACTAGTTATTTTGCAAGCAGTAATCCGCTGGCAACAATGGCGAGGTGACATTAATTTCCTTAATGCCTCGTGTTTGTTTTATGTCTTATGTTATGGCCTACTTGTTGGTTTTGCGTTCGGTAAGTAGGCATAAGCCTGGCAGCATTACCTATAGCTCTCATAACCTCCCGTATCCAAACTGTCCACAGACACAACCTCCATAGGAGGTATTTATCTGTTATGTCATCTTTATTATTTGTAATGTCTTTGTTAGTCAGTTTGAGCCTTGAGGCCTGTGACAAGGTTACGGTTAATAAGGTATTGTACATGGATCTGTCAAACACTTTATGACTGTAACTGGGATAAAGCAAAATAAACTAGACCCAGAGAGGAATTGCACCTTGAAAATGAACTACAACTTAACTTGCGGGATGTCAACAAGAATCTCTGATGCCTTAAATTATCCTTTAGATGACACACAAAAACACATTTGGATAACTAAACCCTGATCCCTCAATCTCCCCAGCAGAAGTGTGCGGTGCTCAGACTGACGTGCCGCGCTGCCCTCAGCAACCTGGGGGCCCTGGCTCCAACCTCCCTCCTAATCCAGCTCTGATTCCATCCCATCAACTCCCCTCACAGTAAGACAACAGGCCTTTATCTCCCGAACAATGCCCGAGTGACTCCAGAGGGGCCCTCGGCACAGGGGCCCAGGGCGGGGGGGTTGGGGGGGGGGGGGGGGGGGGGGTAAGGGGTTTAATCAAAGAGATTGGTTGGATGGAGGGCATGTCTCAGCAGCTACAATGATGAACGGCTGCTAGTTGCACCTAATAGATATAAGATCTGATATAACTTATAGAACCAAACTGTATCTGATAGAACGTATAGAACCAAACTGTATCTGAAAGAACGTATAAAACCAAACTATCTGATAGAACGTATAGAACCAAACTGTATCTGATAGAACGTATAGAACCAAACTGTATCTGATAGAACGTATAGAACCAAACTGTATCTGATAGAACGTATAGAACCAAACTGTATCTGATAGAACGTATAGAACCGAACTGTATCTGATAGAACGTAAAGAACCAAACTGTATCTGATAGAACGTATAGAACCAAACTGTATCTGATAGAACGTATAGAACCAAACTGTTTTTGACAGAACGTAAAAATCAAACTCTGATAGAACCAAACTGTTCTGAGAACTTAACTGTATAGAACCAAACTGTATAATACGACAATACCAAATAAATAAACTGTTTAGGCCCAAATTTATCTAAAATAACCCAACTGTACCGAGGACTTAACTGTATAAAACAAAACTGTATAGAATCGAAATGTATAATATAATAAACTATTTTAATAGTGCTTTAGAATGTGCTTTAAGATGCAAAAAAAAAGGAAACGTTAACAAAAGACACAGGGGGAGTGCTGCAGTATTACAGATTGGAAAAATAACATATAGCAAATTTATTTATAACTCAATAAAAGATAAAATAATAAATGCTGCACACACCCACACAGACACAAACCAACACACAAACACAAGTCTGTTTTTTCTATTCTCTCTCTCCAGCGTGTGTGTGTCTCTCTCTCTCTCTCTCTCTCTCTCTCACTCAGTCTCACTCTCTCTCTTACTCTCTCCATATTACTCTCTCCCTCTCTCTCCCTCTCCCCCCCCCTCTCTCTCTCTCTCTCCCCCCCCCCCCCCCCTCTCTCTCTCTCTCTCTCTCTCCCTCCCTCTCTCTCTCTCTCTCTCTCTCTCTCTCTCTCTCTCTCTCTGGTAGTAATGTTAATCCTGCCCTCTGCTGGTGTCTCTGAGTCTTAGTGGCGTACAGGTGAGCCTCTCAGGTGTATAGTGAAGGTGGTTGGACAGCTTCTACATCAGCCTTGTGGTGTCACACTTTACACATAGGTTAATTTGGTAGGGCTCAACGTGACACAAACATGTCACGCACAATAACAAACACCCACGAACACACATACACAACAAGAAATTCACCTGAACACACACACACACATCCTCAAATACACAAACACACGAATACACAGACAACTACAGATACACTGAGCCACACACACACACACACACACACACAACTACAAACACACAGACAAACAAACAGACAACTCTAAATTCACTAACGCAGATACATGCACACACAAATAAAAATACACTAACACACACAAACAAATACACTGACACACACAAACACACACACACACAACTACAAATACACCAACACACACACACACACACAAACACACAACAAATACGCTGACACACACACATAACTACAAATAGACTGACACACTCATACAGAACTACAAATACACTTGCACACAAATACACACAACTACAAATATACGCACATACACCTGGGATGAATCAGGTTTTGTTCATTTGAGAATGACAGTAGCTCGCCGACATATTTTCACACAAACAAATATATCACAGACACAGGTGTGTGTATGTGCACACACACACACACACACACATGCGCACGTGTGACTTGTATGGGTGTGCTAGCGCGTGTGCTAGCGCGTGTGCTAGCTTGTGTGTGTGTGTCGGTGTGTGTGATTACTGGTTATTGAGATGTTTCGACAGCAACAATTACCAACTGGTTATGTCGAGGCACAATATGGCTGGTTTAAAGGCACAGACACACCACAGCAACGTCAGAGAACCAGCTACGACGCAGGCCGGCTGTTGGATTGCCACTCGCCGCCTGTGCCTAGGCCAAAAAGTTAACGGCCAACTAGCACGTACGTTCTCTGCCTGCGTGAGATTAAATAACCCTCCCTGTATTCATCTTTCCAAAAGGGAAAACCTAGGACTGCGGCTGATAAAAACAATTAATGAAGCAGCTTTTGACACCATTTCAGACCACCCTCACTCAGACCGTAATACAGCTACTTCTGATCAAGAATATGAACGATAAGATGATTTGCTGCTTTGCTCACTCCTGTTTCTCTTGTAGCGCATCGATTAGCTGAAGCTAAACAGCCACACGAGGGAGTTCCTTCACCACGCCCTCGAACAACGATTCAATTGCGTAATTTGGACGAAAAATCACAGACAAGGGCCGGCTAGCGCCTGCAGCGCGGGACACACCGCAGAAAGTAGGACCAATGACGCTTACCGACGGCCCGACAATGTCCAATCACCGGCCTGGTGTGTCAGGGCCTCAGGAGTCTCTCCCCCGCGTGGGGAGTTTGTAGATAGTTGAGCAAACTTAAACTTTACCTACATGACTGACAGAGTGTTAGCCCTGCCTCACTGCTGCCATCTAAAGGTTGAAACATCTGTCTACAAATCAATTCTGTGTAACAATAGGATGGATTTAAGCCTTTGATGAAGTCCAGCGGACATCAGTGGTAGTTAAGTGTGCATGCCAGCGCTGGTGCATGTGGGTGCGTGAGTGTGTGTGTGTGCGTTGATGTGAGTTTGTGTGTGTGTGTGTGTGTGTGTGCGTGTGCGTGTGTGTGCGTGTGCGTGTGCGCGTGCGTGTGTGTGTGTGTGTGTGTGTGTGTGTGTGTGTGTTGAGGGTGTGTTACCATGACGATAAGCCTGGACCATGCTGATTACAAGATGAGTACATGATGTTTCAGTACTCTGTACTTTGACCCTTTAAATATTTTTTTCTCTTGGAAAACACAAATTTATAGACTTGCCAAATTCTGGATGAATAGTACGGTTATTGTGACTGCAAAATGATACACTGGTTGTATTGTTAATGGGGCGTCATTTGTGTAAGGCTACGTTCACATGAGCTATGTTTGCATTTCCCTCTTCGGATCCAAAAGAACAGAGTGTACTGAGCAGCACTGGGAGCTTCCCAGTACAACCACAGGCTTCTACTGGTAGACACTGGGGGTAGCTCAGTACAACCACAGGCTTCTACTGGTGGAAACTAGGAACTGCCCAGTACAACCACATTCTTCTACTGGGCGACACTGGGAGGTGCCCAGTGCAACCACAGTCTTCTACTGGTGGCACTGGACACTGGTAGAAGTCCACCTCCATGGATACAGAGTGCATACAGAGGGTTGTGTTTACTGTAACGACAGGACTTTAGGAGTCCTGCTCAGAGGTTCCAAGGCAGGAGATGTAGGTGGTAAGGACCACCAGCCGACGGACGGGTCTGGAGCTCAAAGCTGGTAATGCACACCACCGAGTGGCCCAGTCCCTCCCGCTCGTATTTCCGAGAGCAGGAGGAGAAGCGGGAGTCTGTGTTCCTGCTGCTGTGGGGGGGGGGGGGTGAGGTTGGGGGGCTAGGGAAGAGGTGAGTGTGTGTTGGGTGGCAGGCGGAGCCGGGGCCTGGTGTTCCAGCTTGTTTTCTAACATAACTCTGGCTTTAGATCCACGGCCCGGGGCCCGCCAAGACACAACACACACACACACACACACACACACACACACACACACACACACACACACACACACACACACACACACACACACATAGACACACACACACACTACATACACACAAACACATGCACGTCTACTACAGACACACACACCCACACACACATAGACAAACTACACATACACTACATAAACACACACAAACACACTACACACACACACATAGCGACAGATACTACACATACACACACACAAACACACACACATAGAGACACACACTATACACACACACATAGACACACACACTACACATAGTCACACACACACACACTTAAATACATACACACTACACATAAATGTAGTGTATGTATTGTGTGTCTGTGTAGTGTTTAAAAATATTTGTATGTATAATGTTTAGATTAACGAACCACGCGTATTCCCAGGTCAATGTGTCAATCCTTTATGACAAACTGGCTTTTCAACACTCCCCCCCCCCCTCTCCCCCCTCCTTCTCTCTTCCTCCCTCCCTCTCCCCCCCTCCCTCTCAATCCCCTCCCTCCCTCCCTCTCCTGTCCCCCCTCCCCCCTCCCTCCTCCCTCTACTGTCTCCCCCTCTCTTCCCCTTCCCTCTCTCCCCCTCCCTCTCCCCCCTCCCTCTACTGTCTCCCCCTCTCTTCCCCCTCCCTCTCACCTCCGCCCTCTCCTGTCTCCCCCTCTCTCCTACCTCCCTCTCCCCCCTCCCTCTCCTGTCTCCCCCTCTCTTCCCTCTCCCCCTCCCTTTCTGCCCCCTCCCTTTCTCTCTCTCTCACATCTCTCTCCTCCGCCTCTCACCTCTCATGGGTGACCTCTGATTCACTGATGCGCGCACACACACACACACACACACACACACACACACACACACACACACACACACACACACACACACACACACACACACACACACACACACACACACACACACACACACACACACGCAAACACACACACACACAGAGCAGATGTCACACACACACACACACACACCAATACATACATTTGTACAAACACAACTACTGTATTTGATTCTGTATTTCATAAACAGAAGCGCATGTTTCCAGACACACTCTGATGTTTATTAGTGCGATGATATCGTAGACTCCCCTTTCCCCTCTCTCTCTCTCTCTCCTCTCTCTCTTTGTAATGTCATACATCAGACATAATGCCCTTGCCAGGCGATCGATAGAGAGAGAGAGAGAGAGAGAGAGAGTGAGAGAGAGAGAGAGAGAGAGAGAGAGAGAGAGAGAGAGAGAGAGAGAGAGAGAGAGAGAGAGAGAGAGAGAGAGGAGAGAGAGGAGGAGAGAGAGAGAGAGAGAGAGAGAGAGATAGAGAAAGAAAGAGAGAGATATAGAGAAAGAAAGAGAGAGAGAGAGTGATAGAGAGGGAGAGAGAGAGAGAGAGAGAGAGAGAGAGAGAGAGAGAGAGAGAGAGAGAAAGATGGGAGAGTGAAAGAGAGAGAGAAGATGGGAGAGGAGAGAGATAGGAGATGAAGGCTGGAGCGAGAGAGGAAAAAGAAGAGAGGAAATGGGTGAGGAAAGAAAGAATGTAGATTGGAGAGAGAAATCGAGGGAGAGAGGAGAGAGGGAATAGAAGAGAAAGAGGAAATGGGGAGAGAGAAAATAGGATATGCCAGAGAGAGGGGAATTAACAATTTGAGAAGATGAGGGAGGAAAGGATAGATGGAGGGAGGAGAAGAGGGGGGAGGAAGAGAGGAGGAGAGGGGAGGGTGAGGTGGGAGGAAGAGGGGGAGAAGGGGTGAGATCCTTAGATAGCAGAGACAGGAAGAATGAAAGACATGTGGGGAGAAATTGAGAGAATAAACAGAGAGACCAAGACAAACAGCAGAGAGAGAGCGGGCGAGAGACAACTACAGTGAGTAGGGTGTGAAGGAGACAGGGTGAGAGATCACTATAAACAATAGAGAGAGAGAGAGAGAGAGAGAGAGAGAGAGAGAGAGAGAGAGAGAGAGAGAGAGAGAGAGTGATGCCAAAAGACCATTACATACAACAGAGAGAGGTAGAGAGAGACGGGGGGAGAGACCATTGGAGGCAGCTGAGAGAGGGAGAGAGAGAGAGAGAGAGAGAGAGAGAGAGAGAGAGAGAAGCCAAGAGAGAGAAACAGAGAGAAGCCAAGAGAGAGAGAGAGACAGACAGGAGAGAGAGGTGAAGAGACCAATACAGACAACAGAGAGAGATGTAGAAAGACCATTACAGAGAGAGAGGTAGAGAGACCATTACAGCGAGCAGAGAGAGAGAGACCATTACAGAAAGCAGAAAGAGAGGCGGAGAGACCAATAAAGACAGCAGAGTGAGAGAGGTAGAGAGACCATTACAGACAGCAAAGAGAAAAAGATAGAGAGACCATTACAGACCGCAGAGAGAGAGAGAGAGAGAGAGAGAGAGAGAGAGAGAGAGAGAGAGAGAGAGAGAGACCATTACAGAGAGAGAATATATTGAATATTGAAGGGGAGGGGGCTCTCACATTACCCCTCAGCTCAATCAAATGAGAGAGAGAGAGGGGGGGCGAGAGAGATGGGGAGAGAGTGAGGGAGGGAGACAGTGAAAAGAAGGAAGAGAGAGAGAGAGAGAGAGAGAGGGATATCCCTGTGGATTGTAGGGGTCAGGATAATAGTGATATGTGATGAGTGAGTAGTGATTATTCCATCCGTGAAATCATTAGCGTACTGATATGACCAGCTGACATAAAAACGTGTTTACCCACACATTTGAACACATGCTCCTGTTTCCCTCGCCCAGAAACGGCCCTGCGAGCTGATTATGTATCTGTTCACGGATATGATATGATGAAAACACACAAATACAGGTCTTTGTATGTAAGCCGGTAAGCCATCTGCGTGCAGGCCTCAGATGATAGAGGAAGACGTGCCTAGATGGTGATGGTTAAATTAATTAGTACATTCAAAAATGCAGTACAGCTCATAACACATTCACGACACACAGTTTGTCAATACAAACACACACACGCACGCACCACACACCCACACACACATGCTCCCTCACACAGCACCAGGGGGCGCGTGTCGGACACCCCGGCAACCACACCGGCCAGGTAACCAGATCTCTGCTGGCCGCCGCTCCGCAGGCTGCTTCTCCCCAGGTAAGCGTGCACGTGTGAGCACGTGGACCTTGCTCCTCTAGGGAGATAGCTCACCCCCCCACTTCACCCCCACATCAGCGCCTCGGAGGCCCAGGCAGGTCCACACACGACTACCACGGCTCTGCACACACTGGGAAGAGCCCCACTCACGCTCCTTCTTCTCTTGCCTTCTCTTCTACTTCTTCTCCTCCTCCTTTTTCCTCTTCTCCTTCTACTTCTTCTCCTCCTTCTTCCTCTTCTCCTTCTTTTTCTCCTTCTCCTCCCTCCTTCGTCTTCTCCTTCTCTTTATTTATCTCCTCCTCCTTCCTCTTCTTACTTTCCTTTTTCTTCTCCTCCTTCTCCTTCTCTGTCTTCTTCTTCCCCTCCTTCTTCTCCTTCCCTCACCGCTGTCTAGCGGCCATCTTGGTTCTAAGCTGTAGAAACGCTGTAGTAAATATTCAAGGCGCTGGTTCTCCACAGAAAAAAGTGGAGCGCATCAAGCCTGCGCACATACAGCGTGCGCGCTGTATGCAAACATTCAGTCAGGAGGAGATTGAACCTGTTAAATTGAGCAGAAACACTTTTTAATGTAAAGTTAGCAATTCAATTTATCAACGGGCTTTATTTGAAGCTACAAAAAGAATACAAATAAATAAATAAACAAAAAATTCAACGCAACTCTGACGACCCCCAGCTGATGGGGGGCTATGACGTCCTCGTTTGCGTTTCAGGCGTCCACACGAATCCTAACACGAAACCGCATAGGTCCAGATTGATTTGAAACCACCTCCGAGGGTGGTTTCAGAAATGTGCGGATTCGCCGGCTCCGTCTAGACGGTCGGCCGAAACGCACAAGACTTATGCGGTTTCACCAAAAAATCGGATCCGTGTGGACCAGGCCTAAGAGACTAGATGGAACCAAGGTCGAAGAGGTGTGAAAAACCTGGCAGGAAGTACACGGGGAAACCGCAATATCACTCTAGCCCACGATTTTGGGACTTACTTATTTGGGCTGGTGTATGTTGTCTTTTTTCATGTTGGCAACCTTGTAGGCTAACTTTAGCTTGGTCACTAATTGGTAAATCTTGGCCTACTATATGTTTTTAAAATACAGTAACATGGTAGCATCTCAAGGTTAGTTTTAGGTATAGTAGCTCCTGTGTAGGCTTACTTCAGGTTTGGTAGCAAAGCATCTCCTTCAGGTAAACGTTTGGCACTGTAGCATGGTAGCGCCCATGTAGACTTTAGATACATAGACTAACTAGAGTAGCATGATAGCTCCTTTAAGCTAACTTGACTCCCATTGGTCTTCAGTGAGGGCCGAGGGTGGATCGAAAGTCCGGATCAAACTTTGCAATCACTGCCAGGAATTTGTTTACTCGTGGTTGGCTGGGTTCCAGAGGGTGACTGATTTGCAACTTGTTTTAAAATGCTTTACATGAAGACCACTATCTGACGGCATTGCTAAATAACTCTCCACGGCAGTCATTTTAGGGAAAGCTAACTGTTCTCTTAAACTTTTACAATGCAATATTGATCCCATGGAAGGATTTCTCAGACAGACGACAGCAGTGAGCCCGGTGCCTTATTCAAGGACTCTGGCAGTAGTATTGAACTATCATTATTCTGTCATTAAAATCTTTAGTTTGAAGCCCTGAGAAGCATCTAGAAAAGTGGCATCTAACTCTGTTCTACTATGCCAAAGTGCCAGAAGTTTACACAGGCCGGATTGACCTTCTAACAGCTAGCTGTAAAATGCAGAATGTGTACAACGATAGTCGCGTTGCTTGCACAATTTCATTTAAACTGAAATGGTTGGGGCCCTTTTAATAGAAGGCCCCTCTAAAAAAAAGTACAACTTATGGGCCCTTGATAAACTGTGCTAGCCTGATAGTTTTACTTTTGGGGAATCAGTTAGCATCTTTGTGTCACATGACCGGGTCTATTTCGGAATCCATCCGAGATTATTCATGTTGCTGTGTTACCGTCCTTTAAATAACCACATGTGTTATTCAAAGGAAGGTACACACACATAACTTGTGTGTGTTTATTTGTGCCCTCAAGTGGTGGACCGAGGCACTACCAATACACTGCCAGGGTTATTGGATTATTTACCATATCATCAACATATGTTTGTATGTTATTGCAGGTTTCATCATAATCATCATCAGCGTCCCTCAGGATGTGTTGAGGCTGGGTTCCAGAGAGTAGAACCGAGTAGAGTAGAGTAGACTAGAAATGACCAGACATGAATGGGTTATTCCGTTGAAGATGGCTGCTCTGTTTAGACAGTGGCACATTTGACTTTTCCCTCGCATCAGAGCATATTAAATTCTCTTTAGGAGCCAATTACTTCTGCTATCAGAGAGTAGCAGATCACTTTCACTATCAGCGCAGAACAGACAGACAGAGTAGTGGACAGGGCGTTTGACTCGCAGCCAAAAGGGTTCTCGGTTCGAACCCGAGTCTCCTTTACGCGGCCCGGCACTTACCAACAAATACTACATACTATTCAAACGTTTACTAATGGACCGATAAGTTAAGCGGCACCAAATCAGAGAGAGGCTGAATTATTTCCATATCTGAGTAAACTTATTTTTCGAGGGCAGAACTTGAGGCGGAACGTGTAACCAACCATCTGAGGTGGACAAGGAGAACCGCATAGATGTTCTCGTAGTGTAGATCCAGGCTGAAAAACAACAGGAAGTCAGATGTTTCACTGTGCGGACCACATCTACACATTATCTCTACCCCCGGTCCACGGCCGCTATAGCAGGATGTGAGATTAACACGTTAAGAGCGCATGCACACGTAGGTTTTATTTAAAAAATATTTTGTCATGCACAGCTGTTCTGAGCCCCCAAAACTAATTCTGGGTAATAATACTTTGGCTTTTAAAAATAAATTGAAACGTGAGACTAGTGTTTTAATGTGATGTCACTCTGGTACAACAATGGCTCTGTGTGTGTGTGTGTGTGTGTGTGTGTGTGTGTGTGTGTGTGTGTGTGTGTGTGTGTGTGTGTGTGTGTGTGTGTGTGTGTGTGTGTGTGTGTGTGTGTGTGTGTGTGTGTGTGTGTGTGTGTGTGTGTGTGCGCGCGTGTGTGTGTGTGAGTGTGGTGGTCTAGCAGAGGTCCTGTTGTCCCTTGCCCGTCGTGTGCGTCAGTGTGTATGAAACTATGTTGGTGCGTTAGTGTAATGTAGAGCTACTGTGTGCCTCTTGTCTCAACTCATCCACAATTCATTAGTGGACGAATAAAGCCCCCCTTGTTTTCCAATTGAACTGTACTCCAGAAGGTAAATACCCCCATATAATTAATTAATGGGACTGATTCCGGTTTTGTTTCATTTATTTTTCTTTCTTTATATATTTTCCTTGAAATACATTTATATCCAACCAATCACTTTGCACCCAGTGAGCAACTTAAAGTAAGTTTCACTGAGATTAATTAAATCACATCGTATTTCCTAGCAAATCCGTTTCTTAGGCCTACAGGTTTAAAAAGAAAAAACACACACAATCTAAATAGTGTTAGTGATTTCAGATGGGCAGGTAATTATTTTCGAAATTCATGTGAAAATATTATTACAAGTCCAACACCCCGGGCTCCACAATCCAGATCCAGTATCCCGTATTTACGACGCACCGGCTTAAACGCGCTTGAATTGATGGACGTTCGCGGCAACCAATCAAGCCTAGTTATTTGTAACACTTGTGTTTATCCCACTTATTCGGCCAATCAGAGTCGTCTCTTCCGCCGCGTGCGTCATACCAGTAGAATGTGAATGTGGGTTACTTTTGCCTTGCTACAGTCTGCTCCCATCCCCCCAATCAGAACGACCAATGTCGGCTGTTTTTGCCGCTTTGTACAACTCATATTCCGCTTGTAAAAGCCATGTGTTCAAAAATCGGTAAGGAAAATATCCGTTTGCCCGTGTCTTTCATAAGAATGCGTGTCAACTCATGAGCACATTATTATTTTTCGCACTTGTGTCATCGCATGTCTGTCTCGCACTGCTTTCTTCCACGGCGGGCATCTTCTCGTGTCTTTGAACAATGGAGGAAATGAGGCCACGAGCACTACACTGCATTCACCATGTTCACCGATTAACTCTGCACATGCCTCGCAAAGACACCAAAATCACTTGTACTTGTGTTTTTAATGTCCAGCAAGGGGTTTGGGATTTGGACGTGTTGTTGGTGATCGACCTTGGCGCACGAATTGATAGGCTGTTATATAAAGGCGCCGAATGGCAAGTGCGCACACACACACGGAGCATTCGGCGGCGCGCGCTGGGAGGGAGTTTCAAACATGGACGGAAAGGGGGCGGGGCGTGTAGTCGACGATCAAGGGCTATGTGACATGGCCGCGGGGCTCCACATTTACATTCCCAATGGCTTTCATTATGTTTGATAATGAGCGTATGGCGACACAAAGGGCGGTCCGCTCTCCCGTCGGCCACGGACCGTACTTTTGCAAAACCTTTAGGGTACTTTTGTATTTATTTCTTGATTATTGTGGACCTCGAGTATCCCGTCTCCCCTCCGTCGGTGCTGTGGGAAGAACGGTCGGTAGTTGCCACTTGAATTGCTGAGATCCCCATCAATCAATCAAATTGCAACCCTGCGTGTACCGGAGCCCAGTACACCATGAGCGCGTGTGTGTGCGTGGTGTGTTTATACAGTGACAGATTTCGTCACATGTCTTTTTTTGATAGAAGGGATTTGGTTAGTTTGGTGATGTTTTAATCCGACTATGTGTTCGCCAAAGGCCAGTTGCAGTAGCGGGAGTGAATCAGATGCACGGAGGGGGGGGGGTGTGTCCTCTGGGTTTAGAAATTCTATCCATTGTTCCACTCCAACGCGCGAAGCGCACACCTCTGTGGCGGTTCCAGCCAATCATGGCCCACTGGCCGCCTCTTATCTCCGCCCACAAGCCTATATTAAAGCAGCGGCCGTCACCAGCATTGGCCACTGGCACAATATCCTATTGATTGATACATAGCCGGAAAAGGGATTTACTTTATTCCAACCTTTAATTTCAACCGTCCTTTATTTTAATTCAACAAAAAAATGGCAGACACAAAAGTCGACTCCGGCAAGGATATCTCTGCCAAGGTAAGCTGTTCTCACCTTTTCTACTAAATCAATATCCGTTAAGCTTTTGCATAGAATAAGATTTAACAGGCTGTAACCTAGATTTTTTAAACCCTTTTCCTCTCCGTGGCGCCGCACTCGCTCGGACTCCAAACTCTGCAGACGCTCCGCACGCTCTTCTTTATCCACTCCGGGAGAGGATTCACCCGTCTCTGTTCGAAGGCAGTAGTGGGGGACAATGATAGAATACAGCGAGATCTCCGTGGACCGCATAATGGCAATAGGCAGCGTTTACAAGCATTGCCTCTCATTGTCCAGAGTGTAACAGTCTGCGCGGGTTCTTTGTTTATACAAGCGTGTCGCTTTCTCTCTAAACGGGAGATTTAACGAGCCAACTGCCAATTCCTATAGTCCGGGGCACAACTATTCTGTTCAGAGCCCCGTAAACATGGTCCAGAACATCGCGTCTCGCCGAAATAATTTCCTTATGAAATGTTACTATTGGCCACGTATAGTGCGTGCAAAACGAGACATGTACCTTCCGCTTTTAACCAAATGGGTTGTTAATGATCTGTTAAATAAAATACTTCAATGACGATGATGGTGAGGAGACCACGGTCCCGGTGCTAGCGGAGCTCCGCTGGCTCGGGGGATGTTGGCCAGTCGGGTTCTTCCACTCTTTTGAATGGACAGGTAGAGCGCGGGTCGCTGTGCCCATTACGCACGCAAGTCAGGTCACCATAAATACACAACAAATGTTTAATCTAGGCAATAACTTGACTTCGGTCCGTCTGAACGGCTAGACGGTTACCGGTCGATCATCAACGTTATTTATTATTAAACTAGAGCTGCTCTGTTGCTCGGTGCCGGAGCGCCTCGCGCAGCACCGGGAGCCTCCGGAGTCTCACCTCGCGCTCTCCGCCGACAAGCTGCAACTCGCTGTTCGCGCGTCTGGCTCATATTCTTTCGCTTTCGGACCTCGTTTTTCCTCTTTCCTCGACCAAAAGTTTTGATGTTTGTATTTTTCACTTCACTGCGTATGGGCAGCGCGGAGGTTCTCGATGTGATGACCGGTGCGTTCGGCTCTCTTCCCCCCGCGGATATTCGTTTTTCTCCCTTTGGCTTTTTATGCTTTTCTGAAACTTGAACGGACCAAAGCAACGTAAGAGAGTTCTGCATTTGTATGGGTGGTTAGTTTTATCTACATTATTGTATAGTTTTGAAAGGAACCGTGGTTCCTTTTTTGACGTTTTACGCACACGGTAAAGGTTTGAACATACGTTTGCGATGTCGGCAGAAGGCAAGGTGGAAGGCACCTATAATTCATCTCCCGTCGGTCGTATCAATGTGTTAATGCTGTGGATAAACGGCTTAACAGATAAAAAGATTATGCGAGGGAATCAATAAAACTATTGGATTTAGACGTGCGTGTGTTGTCCATATGTAGCCCACATACCCGAGTCGACTAAACAAGGAAATTGAGGACCGTTTGTACGCTAGGCTATAAATAGAACCGAGAACGACTCTCGTCTTATTTTTAAGAGCAAGGTTAATATCCTGCTTTTCTACGGTAAAGACAGCGGGCTTGGGCCGTGTGTTTTGTCGGCGGTTAGTTGTGATAGCACGGAGCCATGTGTCGTCTTCTATTGTCCTTTAAACCTTCAGTTAAATCGGCCAGCGTCGCGCCTGCTGGTTCTGCGCTTGTATTTAAATGGAGCTGTGCACTCTGGGTATTGCAGTGTTTTCCCCGGGCGTGTCTTGTGACATATGGCGCTTGTGAGACCCCCAATCGAACTACAATACCCAGAGTGCCCTGGACGCACATCAAAGTATCAGATTACAACACATTAAAGTGGATGGAGTGGGCGGGAGGCGGATGGGCTGGTCTTGGAAATATCTGCTGCGACCAACCAACCAACCAGCCTAAGTGCCTAGCTTGACTGGGAGACGTGAAGAATGCATAGCTAGCTTTTCTTGGCACAGATTAGTTTAGTGGCCGTGGCTTAATCACTCACAACTTGCTCTTAACTGTGTTTTGTTAATCCATGAGTGGCATTTAAGATTTAAAATGGACTAACCTGTTTTTATTTTTATTTTATTTTTTTACCAGGACCTGAAAGAGAAGAAGTTGGTAGAAGAGAAGGAGAACGGAAAAGATGTGGCCACCAACGGAAAGGTACAGACGCACACATACACACAGGTGTGAAGAGATTGGCCGCTATACGTTTCTACATCTACTCGGAGAAGGGTGTGTTTTTAACGTTTGGTGTCCAACTTTCACCCGCAGGAGAACGAGGAGAACGGAGAACCCGAGCTAGACGAGGAAGACGAGGAGGAAGTGGATGAGGAAGAGGAGGAGGATGATGCAGAAGGTGACTAGATTACAATGGTTTTAAGACTGCATCTCAACTCGGCAAAGGGAGGGGCTGGGGCTCCGGGACATTTGATTGACAGCTTGGTGTTTCTTTAGGGGATGAAGAGGACGACGAGGAGGATGACGATGACGCCGAGGGCGGAACAAAACGGGCGGCTGAGGATGACGAGGATGACGACGAGGTGAGCAGCATTGACCTCTGACCTCTCTCCAGGTGACCCAGCCAACCACCCGCCTGGTTGGCGAGTCCCAGAATCTGATCCCAGTAACTGACTTTATTTCGTGTTTCCCTTCCTCTTGCGTTTCCAGGATGACGTGGAGACCAAGAAGCAGAAGACAGAAGATGATGATGATTGATGTGTTTCCCCCCCCACCCCACACCCCCCCCCCCAACACCACCCCCAACCCAATGCCGCAATCCCTGCTGATCCACTTCCTGTTACTCCACCTTTGACCTTAGGGTGCTGGAGGTAGAGGAGCAGGACTACGGTGGAGCAAAAAACACATTCAAAAAATGAATAAAAATAAAAACATGGTCTTTAGCAAGTAGAGTTCAACTTCATGTTCACTCTCTCTATCCCCCCCCCCCTCAACCGCGAAAATATTTTCTAGAAGATTCCCGCGCTAGAGCAGTGCAGAACTCGGCTCAACCTTCTCAACAACTTAACAAACACAAAAGGAGAATTTGTTTGTATTTTTATTTACATTTTATATTTTTGTACATATTGTTAGGAGGGGGGGGTCTGTTCAGCAACAAACACCCTAGACCAAAATCGGTGCTTCTTTAAAAAAACAAACAGATTTTGCTTGGTTGACCATGTTATGATCTCAGACAGAAAAACACGTTAAAGTTCCTGTTAAGCCGTTGGACTCGGAGCATTCCAGTAAATTTAATGTATGTACTTTAGTTGTACCATAACTAGTTTGTTTGTATGGGAGGGCAAGGCCAAAGAAAAGGTCCCTTTTCTTTTACCGTTTTTTTATTTTTGTTTTTCGTCAGCGACTTTTTTGTTTTATGATGGCCTGTTTTGATGTATGTGAAAAGTTTGTTGTTTGACAATAAACCGGACTTTTATTTTGTGAGTTGTATTTGGAATGTCTTATTACTGCTTCCCTTGTCTCTCTCACATTCGAAAGTAAGAGCACGGATGGTGCTAGTTCTGTTAAATGCTCAATAAACTGGCGGGTGGATACAATAGGCCTGGGTGCCTGGCAGCCAAGAAAACTTCAGGTTCAAAGGTCACTAGCCATAACGATTAAAAAAATGAAGCGCCCGTTAGAAGCAATCTTGTTCTATTCACTAGAAAATACAATTGATCAATTCCATCCAGAATTATGTTTCCAACTGAGTAAATCCTTGTTAATAGAGTAAGCCTGCTCTCAAAATAATGACGTTTCTTTGCAATGCTGTCCTACCTGGAGGCTGACCGTGTATGCGCCCTTTTGCCGTGACATCCCTCTCGCGCAAAGACAAACAGGAGCGAGCCTGTGAGGGAGATTAGAGTCAACGCCGGTATTACCGGCCATGGTACGCAGTCCTCTTTATCAATTAGCGACGAATAAAATCCAACGCAATAACTGAAGACGGTAACTTTTTGTGGCTTTCAATAATTGTAGGATATTGACAACTTGACAACTATCACGCACTCTAGTATAGGCTATATATATATATTTTGTTTAATTCAGATGGTTAAAACATTATTTTTTTTGAAAGTTTGTACATTTTGGGTAACGTAGTCTGGCGTGTATGTTAATTAGGCTCATTGTTGATGAGTCGCGTCAGGTCGTGTATATAAAATAGATGGATGTTCAAATTCGGGCCAGATCTATCCAGTGTTATAGAGTGACGTCTCTCTATTTCTATAGATTTATTTTCCTCTTTGGTACCTTGACTTCGCCTTCTGTTTGATAAGAGCGTGGAGCGGAACCAGCCTGCCTCCCACCACACCAGATGGAAAGCTAGCCGGCTGCCTCTTTAAGAGTTTAGCGTCTATGTCTGGCTAACCTCAAAAGCCGACTTAACTCGGCAGGTTCCTCCGTGGGATTGGAGGGGTGTTATGAAGCACACTTGGTCACACATTCACGTTCCGTGTCATTCGTCTTTACTCCCCTCCTTGCAGTGGCGTAAACTCACCGCCAATTCAAGACGCGATGGTTACTTCATGGCCTGTCTTCGCGGCTTAGCGTGTGCGGCTCCCGGAACGTACCATTAATGGGGGGGGGGCAATAAATGGTTATGAGGTAATTGGTATTTCAACGACGTCAGGGACAAAGGCGGTTGTGTTTGAGACCCATTGCGCTTCCTCACCTCTTTGGGATAAACCGTTAACGGTTTACCGTATGGAGAGCTAGTCCCAACATTAATCTTGGCATTCCGGTGGGGATAATAGTGAAAATGTCACCTTCGAGTTTTAATTTGGTAAATTGCCCCACATGATATTTGCATTTGATTGTAGCCATTTGCATCAATATGTTACGAGGTATTTTTGTTGTTACGCGGACTGGTGGCCACCTACAGAGTGACAGCTATAAACCTACTTAACGTCCGTCCCCCTGAATGTCTGGCGTGTGGGGGCGTGTGCATGTGCGTGCGTGTGCGTTCATGCGTGTGAGAGATACAGTCTGAGATACAACAGCAACCCTAAAATACCAGCTGTCTCGCCTTTCTGCCCCCCCCACCTCTCCCACCTTCTCCTTCTATATCTCTCCATTTCTCTCCAGCCCTCTCTCTTTCTGTCCCTATTCAATCCACTTCTAAAGTGTATTATTGTTGTTGGAAAGCAAACATGAAGGAAAATGACAATGTGAGACGCTGAGAGTGCACATGAATGAAGGTACTCCAGTGTGGTTCCCTGTGGGTAGGAACATCTCAATGACCCCAAAGGCCATGTGAAGTACACAGGTACTGGCTTCTCTACAGGCCTACCCCCCACTGTCACGGCAACCTAACATCCCATAATACAATGACTATTTACTCAGTCCTGCAGCAGACGCTGTTGTCCAGAGGGACTGTGGAGAGATGTGTGTGTGTGTGGGGGGGTGGGGGGGTTCAGCCCAGCAGGGGACAGCCTCTGAAGACCTCATGCCCACGTTCCTTTGAGCAAGTGCTACCGATGATGATGATGATGATGATGATGATGATGATGATGATGATGATGATGATGATGATGAGGTGGAGGTGAATGAGATAGTGGAGGAGAAGGAGATGTAAGAGGAGGAGAAAGAGGGGGAGAAGGAGGAGGAAGTGGAGGAGAAAGAGGAGGAGGAGTAGGATGAGGTGGAAGATAATTAAGAGAAAAGGAGATGGAGGCGGAGAAGTGTCATAAGAGTATAGAGGAGGTGGACATAG